>NC_073693.1:55981733-56104902 GCF_029784155.1 Uranotaenia lowii
GGTCGAAACTAATCCAATTGACGTTCAATCAAGCCAATCGAAATCGATCGAAACCAATCGAAAACGATCAAGCTCGGAGGCAGGATTCGTTTCTATCGATTTCTATTACACTAACACACATGCAGTTGTTTACTGTCAAAAACAGCTGGTTTGGTTTGTTTCAACTTCTGTTGCATATGACGTGGATGTGAATCGTGCAGTGCAAGTGAAAGTGGAGTCAATCGGTGCAGCGTCGGTGGTACAGTGTTATGGTGTCAGTTGCTGCAGCTTGGTTGGTGTGATCCTTGTTCGGTGGTGTGGTCCGTGTTCGGTGGTGTGGTCCGTGTTCGATGGTGCGGCGCTGGTAGCATCGGTCGGTGCTGTGTTGGTGGCATCAGTCGGTGTGCTTGCTGCAGCAAATGATGAAAAATTGCAAAGCAAATGCAACTTTGAACTGGATGTTGTCCTTGTATCTGTCCGATATGACACCAAATAAATTCAAAAACAATCCCCTGAGTTTTATTTGATAATATTATGTTAATAATTATTTATTTTCCATATTGATCCATATTGATGAGTAGATTCATTTTAGATTTTTTCATGAAGGGTAGGATTTTTCTTCAAGGCGCATAAATGAAGAAACTTTTTTGGTTTATTAAAGTTTTATTGTAATGCAGAGCTTAAAATTATTGTAACGGAGGAACTCTCAGAGTTTCCACAACATGTTGGCCGCTTGCTGGATAGTGTCTCACTTTTCGTCCAGTGATCCCGCATGTTTCGATTGAAAACATGGCTTCCAGAGTAGAAAGAAGATTCCGTTTCTAGGCATGCCGAATGCTCTGATCCGGATCTACCAAGAATGAGGCAGCAATTATGACCAGATCGCAGTTTCAACCGCAGCACTAATGTTGATATTGCTCTGGTTGGTGATGGCTAACGTTTGCAGTCCGCAAATTTTGTCCTCCGTGCTATATATAAGATGGTAAAAATGATAAAAATGTTGAATAAGGAATTATTATGAAATATGATTTATTATTCCATATTTTTTAACATATTTCTTAAACTACATATTTCTTGAGTGCTGGAGCGCTCAGTCGAATAGAAAATGACAACAAACTAAACGCATTAGTATTAGTGAGTAGCTGTTCAATCAACAGCCCAATTGAAATCGATCGAAGTCAATTGGAAAAACAGCTGATCAACTGTCAATCCATTTCAATTGATTTCGATTGGGTTTCGTTGAACACACCTAAAATCAAGTTCCTACTTACATGTAAAAAAATCGATTAAATATTCTGAAATTCACACGGTATCTTACTATTAATTTTTTTTTTTTTAAATTCTATTAGGTACATACATTTTGAATAAAAATATTTAAGAACCGTAACATCCTAATGATGTTGCGAACAAAAACAAAATAAACGATAAGCCCGTTCGAAACCTTACGCGAATAATAATTTTTACTGCAAAACTGCCGGCTAAACGTAAATCTGACTTGGAGAGTTTTAAATTAAATTAAAGCTTATTTAAATATCATAATTAAACTTACCAACAGGAAATATCAACAATTAAGCATGGAAACGGTGAACGTCGATTCGCAAAACAATGATCATCAGAGCAAACGCTGGAATCATCTGCGGAAGATTCTCGAGCGCTCCGGTCCATTTTGTCCACCGAACTTCACCCCTTCGAACGAAACCTTGGAATTTCTGCTGAACACCTGCAAAATTTTGTGCATCGGTTGGTTTTCTTTAAAGTAAGAATTATGTTAAAAGCTCAAAATATTAACTCCCTTTTTCACAGGTGCCGGAGGTTTAGGATGTGAACTACTTAAGGATCTTGCCTTGATGGGGTTCCGTGATATCCATGTAATCGATATGGACACCATCGAGTTGTCGAATTTGAATCGCCAATTTCTGTTCCGCCGAGCGGATATCGGTAAATCGAAGGCCGAATGCGCTGCAGCATTCGTTAATAGGCGCATTCCCGGCTGCACGGTGACACCGCACTTCTGCAAGATTCAGGATTTCGACTCAAATTTCTATCGTCAGTTCCACATCATAGTCTGTGGTTTGGATTCGATCGTGGCTCGGCGTTGGATCAATGGGATGCTGATTTCAATGGTGGAATACACCGAAGATGGGTCTGTGGATGAAACAACGATCATTCCATTGATAGATGGTGGCACCGAGGGATTCAAAGGGAATGCCAGGGTCATTTTGCCGGGAATGACCGCCTGTATTGATTGCACTTTGGATCTGTTTCCTCCGCAAATCAACTACCCATTGTGTACTATTGCAAACACTCCTCGGCTGCCGGAACACTGCATCGAGTATGTGAAAATCATTCAATGGCCTAAGGAGAATCCTTTCGGTAACGACACTCCACTTGACGGGGATGAACCACAACATATCACATGGGTTTACGAAAAAGCTCAAGAGCGAGCCAATAGTTTCAATATTACTGGCCTTTCTTATCGCTTGGTACAAGGTGTGTTGAAAAACATTATCCCAGCGGTAGCCAGCACCAATGCTGTGATTGCAGCGGCTTGCGCAACCGAAGTTTTCAAGATTGCTTCGAGCTGCTGCGAAACGTTGAACAACTACATGGTGTTCAACGATAGTGATGGAATCTATACCTACACGTACGAGGCCGAAAAGAAAGCGGATTGCTTGGCCTGCAGCCAAGTTCCTCGCCCAGTTGACGTGGTCGATCCAAATACGATGACCCTCCAAGATCTGATTCAGTATCTGTGTGAAAGCGCCGAGTTTCAAATGAAAAGTCCCGGGCTGACTGCCACCGTCAATGGAAAGAACAAAACCCTCTATATGGCAACGGTGAAAAGTATCGAGGAGGCCACCAAGGGCAACCTGACCATGTCGCTGGGAGAATTGGGTTTGAAGGATGGCCAAGAAATTATGGTAGCCGATTCAACAAACCCTAGTGCGATTTTGATTAAGCTCAAGTTCCAAAGCAATGAGATTGAAATGGCTTAATAAGCTCCCTATGTACTTGCGTTTCTAATGACATCAATTATTTAAGTATGGAATAAAAAGCTTGTTTGATTTAGTATTTGCCTGGCTTTATCTTGTTTCGGTCGAACCGACCCATACCCTGTTAATAGAAATTACGCTACGTACACTAGAGTGACCGCGAAAAAGGTCATTTCGAAATTCAAAATCTAACGATATAATTTTTTGCCCAAAATTTCTGCACAATCGGACTTTTTTTAATGACAAATGACTTACACATCCATTAAACGTTAACATATGGCGTTATTTTGAATAAAAAAAATCTTTCTATTGAAAATGTTTAAGAAAATGTCAATTTGTTACAGTAACATTCATTTATTATTTAAAAAAATCGTGTAACGGTGTTAGTTGATAAACAAAGACAAAATTAACAATAATGAAAACAAGTAAAAATTGAAAAACATTTTTTTTTTCATTTGTATCATTATTGTAGTTTTTAGTAAATGTTGTCATTTTTGTCTAAAGCTCGGTGTTACATAGTTGTTGTTCAAATTGTATATATTTAATTTACTTTTCAAATATATTCAGATTTTAAAAAACCACGATAAATGAGGTTTGGAGTTAGTCTTGGATTGTTTAATAAGCATGCCAATTCATGAACATTCTTAGAAACCCAACGGTTTTTCTAAAAACGGCTCAGCCCAAAAAAGTTGATTTTTGGAAAATAGTTTGTTTTTCGAATAACAGATTTTGACTTTCTTTAAAACATTTTTAATTTATTTGCATGAAAAAAATTTCGTATACCCCTAAACACGCCGAGAAACACCGAAATTTGGCATAATTCATTTCAAAACTCGCTGAAAAAAAAACCAAATTTAGTATATTTGAGTTACCGAACGTGTTGTGTTTAATTTTCTAGAATAGAGTTTCATCATAAAATTAATAACATTTGAGTTATGCTTCTGAGAGAAGCACGAGATTGATAAATAATAGACAAAAATTAGCGGAACCTGGAAGAAAAACTAGAACATCGTTATTTCTTGATGAAGGCTAAAATAAGCTGAAACGTCGTTTTTTTGCTTGGGATTTTCATCCTATATAGCGAGATTTATCCCTAGCTGAAACGTCGGATAAAGTGATTAAATCGTGTTTTAAACCACTTTCTAGACTGAACCCGCCGCAAACATTCAAAAACATTAAGCATAAAGCCGATAGGAAAAATAATTTTTTTCTATAACTTTTAAAAATTTAAGATAAATTGAAGAAAGTTATGAGTTACATAAATCTTAGCTTAGGAGTCAGATCTCAAAAAGAACCTCATCGAGAACATTTACATAATTCAGCTTCTTTATGGTTAAGTGTCAGGTGTTAATAGTTAATTGGACTTCTGTCAGCAGCTCATTGAAGGAGACGCATTTTTGAAATTCTATTGTACGCCTTAGTAACGTGCAATATGTGAAATTTTATCGAAGCATCAACTGTACCTAGTGCTGATTAACATAACGGAAATACTTTCGGAAAATTATATATTTAGTCACCTCGCCAATTTAAAGGCGCCTAAGCTAGAGATTCCGCTTATGCGTTCCGCCCATTCAGCATCATGCAGTTAACTGGGCAGTTAATATTGAATGTGCCTATCTAAAACCGGTTCGAATACGAATGCTGGAAGTAAAACACGCACCACGCGTTTAGTTGTAACAAGTTGTAAATTTAGTATCATATTGAAAGTGTAGCACATATTTTTAAGGCTTTTAGATTAATTTTTAATTGTCAACGAAGTAGTAAAGCGTCTTCTTATTTAAAAGCCACAACAAACACATTACAATTTTGAACCGCACTCGCTGGATTGCTCATAAATAATCCTAATGGGCTCGATCACTTCCTTTTAATTCACGGCAGCACAATTAACGCTGTCACAGTTGTCACATTAATTCACAAACCTGTTTCTCGGATGCTCGGATGGTTCTTTGCGATAGAGTTCAACTCACTCCATATTTCCTACAATTATTGTTTATCTACAATCGATAATTTTTTTATCCTCTTTCATTGGATGAGGTTTTAATAAGAACTTTTGAAAGTTTAAAATGTTCAATGTTGGTAAGCGACGTGTTTGAAAAGTTAAAAGTTGATCAGTTAAATTTTCTTTTGTAAGTTACAAGGGGTACAAGTTACAAGAGGTTACAAGAGGCGCATTCAACTTTCGATGAATCTAGTGAGCTGATCTGAAGTAGGAAAAACGTGGAAAGCCAAGCCCTCAACGTCAGATTTTATGAGTAACCGTGCGCCTCCTTCTCATTTTCCAGCCATGTTTTCCTCCTTGGCATGAGGAAATTTCACGTTTGAACTGTGAAATTTCGCTCCTAGAATATATCAGGCTAGTACATTCATTGAAATATCTTATTTACATATTCATAGCTACGTTTCACTGTCTAAAAAGCAATAATATACTTATAAGTCGTTCAATATTTCTATACCATACTGGAAGTAGTCGTCGTTGTTGTTATTGTTGTTGCATGTTGCTGTCGTTAACTCTTACAAGGGAATAAAACGACGACGCTCGCCTTCGTCTACCGCGTGTTTTGTTGATAGGCGCATCACGATTAACTGCTGCAGCAGCCGCTGCTAGCCTAGCCGGTATAAAGTAAACTTTTTTTCCCATCCACAGAATCAGTTGAATATCGAGATTCGAGCAAAACGGAAAGAGTAGCATTCGCGACGAATTCCCGGAGAAAAATACGAGGTGAATTAGTACATAGAATAACGCGCGCGAAATTTGAAGTCCGATTGTTACTGCGGCAAGTGCGAGGAGCCCTAGTGAGACAGGTTTGTGATCAAGTAAATGAGGGTTATTTATTAGTATAAGTCACAAATTTTCAATATTAGTTATTATTAGATAAAAATAATGATCATCAAAAAATTTCCAAAAATAACACGCAAACATATCATTTGAATGTTCGTCATATAGTATGGTTGAATTAAAACGAATTTATCGGTTGCTTGTTTTCCAATGATTCAGCCAAAAACATCTTAACGAAAATTAGTGAAAATTATGCATAAAAAAGAGTGAAGAAAAGCAGATTTTCACTCAGATAAGCAACTTAACGAATTTAATAAGAAAGACTGTTTGAAAGTGAAAGTTTCACAAAGGATCTAGGTGATGAAATTGAAAGTAAAAGTTGATATAACAAAATATAGGAAATGTTTGTGTCTTTTTCCATGTAGGGCAGAGTTTTCTGTTGCAAATTTCTTGAACATGATCAGATGGAACTACAGCTAGATATTTTCACTATATTGACTTAAAGATGCAAGTTAACAGAAAGATAGGATTGCATTTTTAATTTTATGTTTTTTCATGTAAAAGGGTATTTGAAAAAAAGTGATGAGGACAAAATTTTAAACATACGATCAATACAAAAGAAGCATCTTCCAATAACCATTTATGCAAACATAATTTAATAACTTCGCTCAGAAGAAAATTTGAAATTTGAATCTGTTTTGTTTGAGCACTTCTGTTGGATTGAAATCTTCATTCAAGTAATTTGCTACTTGATGGAATTTATTTAAAAAATATCAAATTTTATTTGATGAATACCATTTTTTTTAATTCGCTGGAAATACTACCATCGATTTAAAGAGTAAAAATTAAGATCGGATGTTTTATTCTGAATTCAATCAAAATGTTATTATCTGAAAAATATTTTATTTAAAGTGCTGATTCAAAAAATAAACATAAATATTCAATTTGATCCAGAAGCATACGAGTCATGGTAATTCAAGATAAATTCCTGACTTTCAGAAATCACATTCTGAATTTAAAAAAAGGTTGAAACAGATTGTACATATGAAATAAAGTTTCTCTCATATGAAATGAAATTAGTTTGAAATTCTGAGATCGAGCCAGATTTAAATCTGATTATTATACATTTTTGAGCTTTTTTTTTTAGAATCCCAGATAAAATCTCGATCTGATTCTCACAAAAAATTGAATCACTTAACCAATCTTTGCAAGAGTTATATCAAAATTGGTTGGATTTTGTTTGATCTAAACTGGAACGTTATTTCGGAATTCTGAATTTTGAGCCTTAATCTCAATTTGCAAACATAAACTCCTCAATCAGTTTCTATTTTTCATTTCATTTCATTATGTGTTTTTACATCTGACTGATTTGTGAAATCTGATTTTGGACTCTAATTCTGGAGTTTTAACGGGTTTATCGAATTTACGAAATCGGCTTTTAACAGACAATTTTAATTTTAGGGGAGAGTGGGGTAACGTGGGCCACTCTAAATATCTCAGCTGTGTATTGAGATAAAAATCTCAATCCAACTGTCATCGTCGTCAACTGTGCTGTTGTACGCAACATATGCTTCTTTTATTTAACTAGCTTAAAAAAATTGACCGGCATAAATAAACAAGCACCCGCAAATTGTATCGGTAGGAAACCTAAAGTTCATAACAAAAATATGCTCATATGCATATTATCTTAGATTTGGAAAAGGAATATTTTATGAATAACCTATAAGTCACTTAAACGCAACCAATTTGCAAATCATCTCTTGTGGTTATTATTTAGGTTTTTTTATACACATTCATAAATTAAAATACATTTATCCTATCTGTCAAGTTCTCTTACGCCAAATGAACAGATATGAAAAATATTCTGCGAATTTTTTTCAATGCAATAGAGACAATCATAAATCTTATAAAACGAATTTTGCCAAAACAATTGCGAGGCAAACTGTTCGATCATGCACAACTCTCTTTTTTATTTCCTCCCTGAAATTGCTTAAAAATAAAAAAAAATGAATTATGAAATTATAGTTTTGGGTCAACTCATAAACTTTGTATGTTATTTGATCAATTTGGATTTGGTGGCCCACGATTCCCCACTATTTTTTAAAATCCAAGAAATTATTTTTTTCAAAACATCCAGAAAATAATTCACTTAAAAATAAAAAACCAAAGGAAAAATGAAATTCCATTTATTATACTCCTTTATTAATATAAAACTATGGTGATTTAAAAAAAAATCAATGTAAAGGGCCTCACATTTCTAACCATTAGGTATATCCCAAAACTTGTTAGCCGGTTTGAAATCATTACAAATGCTTCGGCGTCTTTTAACACGTAGTCTTTTCGTATCAAATTGACAGGTTTTCATGATTTTTTTAAACGAATCTAACAAAAAATGGCATCTACTCGTTGTTTTGCTTCAAAATTTCAATAATTTTGCAAAAATAAGTCCGGTTAAATTGATTTTGAAACTATAATGTAGTAGATATGTATGGGAGAGTGGGGAATCATGGGCCACTTTTTTTCGTGTTCCATAACTTCTTTATTATAAAAGATAAAATTAAAATAAAAAATGGTATGGTTTTTTACATTTTCAAGGTATCATAAGGTATTTTTTTAAATTTTTTGATAATTTATTTCCCCCAAATTCTGACTGTTTTAAAAAAAGCAATATTTTTTGGATTTTGAAAAATGGTGGGGAATCGTGGGCCACCAAATCCAAATTGACCAAATAACATGCAAAATTTATGAGTTCACCCAAAACTGTGATTTCATAATTCATTTCGTTATTTTAAAGCAAATTCAGATGATGAAATAAAAAAGAGAGCTGATCATAAGCGTGTGAGCATATTTTTGTTATGCACTTTAGGTTCCGCATCGATGAAATTAGCGGGTGTTTTTTTAATTATGTAAGTAAATTTTTCTAACTTTTTTTTGCTTGATAAATAAATGAAGCATATGATTCGTATTTCAGTCAACAACATATAGGAACATATGCTCACGCAAAGCGACGACGATGACAGTTGGTTTGAGATTTTTATCTCAACACACATCTGAGATATTAAAAGTGGCCCACGTTTCCCCATGGCCCACGATACCCCACTCTCCCCTACAATTTAGCCATTGTGAAATATTATAGAATTATTTTTAAGTTATAGTAAGAAATGGTATAGTTTACATAGAAATATGTAAAAAATACATCGAAATATAATATCAAATCAGCTTGTCAACTTTAATGGGGATTTGTCTAACAAAACTTAAAATATTTTGCTTTTTTCTGAATGCAGTTATATTTTTTCGTACAAATCCTAAGACAAGTTTTAGAAAAAAATGTTTATCTTTTCAATACAAAATAATGAATAACCTTAGTAGTGCTCTAGTCATTTGAACTAAAGATTTGTGAAAATATAGGAAATCGTGCATAAGACAAGTCTAAACTCTAATCCTTTGAATGTAAGCTATCATTTTGTATAAGGGTAAAGACCTTGGATCACAGATTAACTTGGATGTCGATAGGAGCTTTTTTCGGTACAATTTTTACATAAGACATAGGAAACTTCAAGAAAAAGTTTAACGTAGGAAACCGGTACAGACGAACGTGGATAAGCGAGAAACCTCTATAAGTGAGAGAAAACACCAAATCCCAAGCTTTTTAAAGCACAAAACCTCTTTAAGTGACAATGTAAAATCTCTATAAGCTACAGTCCTTTTCCTTACTAGACAAAGGAAATTAGAGAAAATACCAGTATTGTATTGAAGTTTTGGTACTAAAAGAATATTGGGTTACCAAGAGCAAATATCCGCAGTTCCATATTGGAACTCACTCGAGAAAACTTCGAACTTAAGCATCAACTGTATTCTTATAAATCAGTGGATTTTTATCATATACCCATTGAATAGTTGCGTTTCTAAATCAATTTAATGCTTTTTTGCTGACCCTCTATAAAAAAGAATCTGGTTAAGTTAGAAACCTTTTTAAACGAGAAAAAAAAGTTTAGTCCTTTGGACTCCCACTTATCGACGTTCGACTGTAGTCAGTTAGGTATATGTTTAGTTTTGTCGATAATAGTTTCATTATTAAATTTATAACATTTGAGGTTTGCTTGTAAGTGTAGCACACGCGGAGAATCACATATTGCTCCGTAATTAGATAAAAAAAAGATTTAAACTTCGTTTGTTTATTAATGAACGAAAATAACCGTTTATGAAATAAATCTATATTGAGATTGAGGCTGTTAAAAACTACTCTTAAATCTAGACATTATTTTTGAAATTCCGTGAAAAAAATTTAAACATGACAATTTTTCCTGGTGAGGTGCTGAAATTCCCGGTTTCCCGGTTCGCAAGCAACCTTGTTGTTCTATGCATTTCGAATTCAGAAATTTTCTACAAGTGGTCCTAGAATATATGTAATTTGATGTGATCCTGATATGCGCATTTGTGCTGAAATCGTTTTCTGAAATTTATGTGTATAACATAGGTAGGTACTTCAGGTTTTTTTTTGATGATGTAGTTCTAAAAATCCTGATTTATGGATTCAAATTTGGAATGCTCATGTCTACCCAGGTTTCATTATGACGACCTATGTTACAAGTTTTGATTCTGAATCCTAGTTATTGTGATTCTAGTTCAGAAATAAATTTATTTGCTCTCTAAAGCTAAATTGTTGCAATGTTAACAGTTTTCCTCTGAAGATATCTGTTTTTGATTCTCCGCGAACTATAAAAAATCAGATGGTTGAACATAAAAAATTCTTTCATGTTAAAAAAGATTAATACTGTTAACCGAGAAAATTATGATCCGCTTATTTTTTAAAGGTGTAAAAAATCATTAATGTCACTTAGTTTAAAACTAAGCATTTTCAAGTATCAAGTGATTTCATATCCAATTGATTGAAATTAAATTTCAGTCTCAAAATAGCAGAATCTGAAATTTGATTTGCATTTCCAATCAGAATTTCAGTGTTAGATACTAAAGTTTTAAAAAGGAAAAACCATTGGAAAAGAAACGAATTCTATTTTCTTTTAAATATAAAAAAAGTTTTAGCCTAATTCAGTACTGTGAAAGATTCCAAACCATTTGAATGCAGCAAAAATCCAATTATTAATTACAATCTTATCTTTTCTCATTTAAATATTGTTTAATCTTGTTTAACAATAAAAAAGCTTATAGAACATTGTGAATTTCTGACCTCAAACGGAAATGAAAATCGACAAAATGGCAGAATGTTTTTTTTTTGTTCATCAAAATCATTAAAGATTTCAGGTAGGCACGAATTGAACTTTGGTTTTTTAGATATCTATGGAATTTGGTTGATTCTTGATTTCGCGCAACAAGATTTAATTTTGTTTTTAATTTGATAATAATTCAGTCATAAAATTCAGATGAGCTTGGAATAAGGCAGGTGTAAAAATGAATTCATTTGAAATTTTCTGTAAAAAGCTTGAAGCGATTTGATACTCAGCATGTGTTATAAGGCTAAGATCATTTAGAATCCGGGCAGTTACAAACGTGTGTATTTTAAAAACTATTCATTTGATCGAAAAACTATATGGAGGAAATGAAGGTGCTAATATAATAGTTAATTTAAAAAAAATTTAAAAAAATTATTTACCGTTGATTTAAAAAAAATATTCTTACTTTATCATAAAATCTCTTTTTTATCTTTGCACACTTTTTTCAGTCATGTAATGATCTATTATTTTTACCATAGAAGCAAAACCTTTGCAAAATCATGATATTTTACACAAATTCACCTGGAAAAACCAATCGGAATTTGGTTGGAACCTTTTCATGAGGAGACATCTCGAAGAATTCGACCTCTTAAATTCGGTTTTAACATGAATTTCCTGGTCCATCAGAACCATCATCTATCATCATCCATCAGAACCTGGTCCAATGGTGTCTCCTTGCGAAAAAACCGGTTGCACAGATTGCGATCTACAGAACTGCTCACTGTTATAATAGTGAGCATAATAATTTTAGTTATTTACTTGGTGTTTACTAGTCAGGCAACACTTTTTAGCTGCCGGAAACGGATTTACTGCATTGTTAAGAGGTCTGCATTCAGTAATCCCCAATATCCAGAGTCTTTTAACCACGATTGAGATCAAGGGTTCCACTCCGATGCTTAGTTTGAACTTCGTGAGCATTCAAGAGTGGCCCCTCATACATCTTAACCATTTGGGCCAAATACAATTCAGAAAAACCCAACAGTTCATGATTTCACAAGGCGACAGAGAAAAATTTCCAAAGCGATTGTGCAAAATTATTTTTAACATGTCTTTTTGCATCGTAAATATCTCAAACAAAAATCTGAAAAAAATAAGCAAGATAGTCCTTTTCATAATCAACCGAGGTTTAGTAACGTAACTATCAACGAAGTAAAGTGCCCGGATACTAAATGATCATAGCCTTAAAATTTGGAAAAAGGAGAATTTTTTGCACAGGTGGGAAGCAAACTATACATTTTTGTTCCAGGATTCAAAACAAAACATTGAATTTGGTATTAAATTTCTTAATTTAAAATACATTTCAAATACATTGTTAAGGGATGCATAACACAGTCGGAGATTATTGTTAACTGATTCGTATAAACAGCAACAAATTGATATTATCAACGATATCTCTTAATCATAGAAGCCGGAGCCTTTCTATAAAGTTGAAAAGAAAAGAAAGGTGAAAGTAAAATAATAGGGTTAAAAATAAGTTTATTTAGCTACTTACTCATAGAAATTCAAATCCAATGTCTAACTAATCATAGAACGAATCAGATAGATATGAATTATCTACCATGCTACGTTGGGACAAAACCAAATGTGTAGTTGTCACGTTTGAAATCGATCTTAAAACGTGATAAATATTTGAATTATTTTTCAATTACGAATACCAATTAGTAAATAACTATTATTCGAAAAAAATATTCCATGTTTGCGTAAGTACTGTGTAAATATAATCCATTTGACAACTGCTAAACGGCCGATAATTGAGACATACTGCAACAGGTGATTTTCCACTGCATATGAATTAGAGACAAGCATTCCCATTCGTAAAACCCAACAGCTGCTGTTATGAATCAGTCAGATATAGATTGCTGAAACTGGAGTCGTCGAATAACAATTGAAATTCAACGCATAATCTGGATGCTTCCCATCCAGATTGACGTTAGTGATGACTGCTAACTGCTATCAGGGTACGACGAGGTATAGCTGTTTTTTCCCAATTTGCAAAGTCCAGCGCTTTTTTGCTGTTGCTCTCAGATCCGTTCTTTCCAAGCGAACATCTCAGCGTTCCTTGGGAAGTGCGGTTTATTCTCCGTAACTCGTATGCTTTTTTGTACGCATAGATGCCTACAGGTTGTCCATAACAAGTAGCTGCAGTCTCACATGAATCACCTGGGATCGATATTTTGAATGATTTAAGATGCTGATTCTGTGATAAGCAACAGTGATCAACGTTTCTTACAGTACGTCAAAAGGGCGTATTCAAGGCTTGTCCTTACGTCCAATCAAATGTTGAACAGTTCCACTTAAAAACGTTAGATACTGTTTTTTAACATAAACTCACACCAACACAATAAACATTGATATTAGAGAGGCAATGAATTTTCGGGACATGGGATAAATTTCATCATCAAAAATTAAAAACCGAACATATCTACATATTTTGTCGATTGATCCAAAAAAATGACTTTCGCAAAAGTGTAGCTCAATTGGTCTTGAGTTAGGGGTGCTTCAAAGCACCCGAAGTATCGATTTTTGAGCCGCAAATATCACTTGAATTCCCCGATTTCATCGAAACATTTTTGGTGGCGAATGACACAAAAATGCATAAACACATAAACAGTTTTTGGCCTAAAATCTACTTCCTGGGATTTTCATCGTATTTCAGAACTTTAGTGCGGTAGATTTATATGAATGTTTGAGAATTAAGTAAATAAAAAAAGCACAACGCACAAATAAATCATTTTATGATTAAAATGCTAACTCAACTTCATTTTCCACTAGGTTTGTTACTTTTCTACAGTTGGGTAGTCCGAAAAATAATAAGAAAAAAAAAGAAAACATTGAATTTAATCATGAACCATATCAAGGAACAAAAAAGAAAAAAAAAGTCACACGTAAAAAATAGGAAAAAAATGTCAAAATTCACAAACATGACAACTAGACAAAGGAAGGTTTAAAAAATCAACACAAACACATATAGGATCTCAATGAAACTTTTTACTTAACTCTTAGCATACATCTTTCGAGGATATGGTTGCTTCCATCTTACAAATGCTAAAACCATCAACCCACAGAAAGTGTACTATGTACGCCGTGACCGGGATTTGATCACATGGCTTAGCAGATTGTAAGGCTTATGCTCTACGTGCTGCGGGTAAAAATAATGACATAAATGATCAAAATAACAAAAACTTACAAAAAACAAAAAATTCAAAAATGACAAAATAATATAAAAAAGAGTTGTAATATAATTTATAAAAATAACAAATTGACAATGATTATAAACATGACAGAAATGAAAAAAAAAAAATTAAATTAAACATAAAAAAAAACAAGCTGACAAAAATGACAAATATCACAAACATCTCAAATATTAAAAGAATGATAGAAATGATGAAAATGACATAAAAAAACAAAAGAGACAAAATTAAAAAAAAAGAGAAAAAAACGCGAAAAATGACAGAAAAAACTTAAGTTTCAAAAATAACAAATATGAAAAAAAAAACTGATTAAAAGGTAAAAAAAAAGTGACTAAAAATGAAAACAAGAATCGAAAATGACCAAAATGCCGAAATTCACAGGAATATAACAAAAATAATAAAAATATCTACAAAGATGAAAGCTAAAAAAAATTACAAATATTGAAGAAATTACAGAAATGGCAAAAATACAAAACATTGCAATTTTTTAATAAAATTCCCAAAATTGACCAATTTTCACTATATTTTCTCTATTGTCTTTAATTTTTGTCATTTTTGTTTTCTAGGAATTTGGGACATTTGTGTTCAAAACTCGATGATATTCGTCATTTATACTATTTTTTTTTCTCTTTTTTGGTTTCTTCAGTTATTTTAAAGACTGCCATTATTGAAAATGAAGTTAAAGATGCCATATATAATCTTTATTCATATACATAGTTAACATAAGGTTTTAACCAATTGTTAATTTATTTACAAGTCGATTCTCATACCATACCAATTTCATACCAATCCACCGAAGTTCCGAAAAACATTTCTAATCGCAGCAAAAAGTGAGTTATCGGTCAAAAACCTTTTTTGAAATAACACCAGATTTCGACATTTTATACATTTTTGATTCATTCGGCATTAGGGTGGATTTGATTTAAATCAAGCTGATTTAAATCATGATTTAAATCACGAATTAAATTAGCAGTCAATAAGGCTTGATTTTTATTAATTGATTTCAATCAAAGTTTCTACCAAATTTCAGTGAATAAAATATGTGAAGTTCAGTGAATTTGGAATGGGTATATTTTTTCATGGACCTAGTTGATATTCCGCAAGTTGTGTTTGACGAGGATGCTGAGTGGGTCAATAAAAACCCGACCCGCAATAAAAACCCCACACTCAACAAATGTAAAAGCAATGAATATTCACACAATTCCTCTTTAATGAAATCAGCTAAAACTTGAATCCGATTTCTTTTTAAAACATCATCAATTTTTATCCACCCTGTTCGGCATTAGTTTTTTCCAATTTGAAGTTGTTACGTCCTATCAAAACTCGATCCAAAATCCATACTTTTTTCCTACATTGTTTTACCCAAACTCGATACTGAACAGGTTATTTTAACCCTCATCCGTCCCAAAAAATTTTACCTGTTACAGTCCCTGGGGGGTCACTCCTGACTAAAACCAATATCTCTCTTGTTTTCCAACCGATTTTTACAAAATATATTTTTTTGAAAACCTCGTAATGTAACTCAAATATGTTGGTAGTTAACCCACAAATTTTGATGAACGACTAAAACGATTCAAGAGTAACAATCTCGACTCAGCACCTTGAAACCTCATCCCAGGTCAATAATTCTTCTACAGTTTTTCAAAATTTTTTTCAACTTGTTGATTGAAATTAAGTCCCGAATATCGAATTCAAATAAGATTAGATTAAGCTTTCCAAATCGCCCACATTTTACCCGAAGTTTTGCACTTTATTTGCAAAATAAAGAAAATTATTTAATACATTAAGATTAAGTATTTCACGCCTACATTTTTTGAGTAAATTTTATCAAAATTAATGTAAACGATTTTTTAAAACAAAAGTCAAGTGTTTTCATCGTGAAATTATTTTGATATTGGCGGATACCTATGAAAATATCCCGGATTTGCACGGTCCGTATACTTGGGGAAAAATATCTGGAAAGCTTAGGCTCGAATAATCCCGGATTATGTGGTTCCAAATTTGCTATAATCATTAAAATTCGATGTTTGTGATAAGAATGCGGATTCTGTATCCAGTTTATTGTTACTGAACTTCAGTTTGGATCATCGTTGAAAAAAAAATCCTGATTCGGATTCCAGTTTTGTATTTCAAAATTTTTAATTTTCCGTTATTCAAAGTCTAAGGAAAAGTATCCGAAAAAACATACCACGAAAAAAAGACTGTAGATCATCTACGAAATGCTAAAAAAAAATTTCACTTAGTGACCAAGAAGGCTTAAGCACAGATGAACAGATGTACAAGCTCGAACAAAAAATCTTCAGAAACTTGTGTAAAATTTCCAGTGCTCTATTTTAAAGAAACCGTTAAAAAATGACGAAAAACAGTGCCATCTGTTGCTAGATTCCTAACTTTTGAACGGCGCAATAGATGGCTCTAGATAGCTCTTTTAAATGTAACAATTTTTCGAAAGGACGCAATGGTATTTGAATTCAAAAATGAATAAATTTAAATACAATAAGACGAATTATTCTATACAATTAGATTAACTACGAATAATTTAAAGCTGGGGAAAATAGCATTATCATATTTTTTTTCACTACAGAGACTGCCGAAATAACAAACAGATGTACAAGCTTGAATTATTATATTCCAGAAACCAGTACAAATTTTCGAATGCTATCATTTAAACAAGCCGATTAAACTTTTGAAGTGCCTCATTCTTGGAAGAGCACAATCGTATATGATCTCAAAAATTGATAAATTAACATCGTAGTAGAATGGACGGCTTCAATATATTCACAGCATGGTAAATTTGCCTGTTTCATTTTATCTTCATTCTTTTTACTTAAAAAGACTAACTAAGAACTTCGGACAAGCCAGACGAACCAGTTATTTTATCCAGTTGAGCTTAAAACTAAAAATCTCATGAAACAATACCGATTCTTGGCTATTCTGAGCGAGCATTTTATCGTATCATATCTGTTTCTATTTAGTGCTTCATGCTAGTTTGAAACAATTAGAAAAACAGCTTAAAGCTAAAAAATTTCCATTACGCAAATCATAAATGTGTTGCAAATCTTCAAAACTCGTCAAATAGTAATTCGACATATTCATAACTGACTAATAGTTTGTTATTTTGTTTTGTTTACATTTCACTTTCTTCTTGACAGTTCTCTCTGGTGTCCTTGGAGACATCTGGTGGCTCAACCAAAACACATAAAATTGATTGAAAACGGTCGTTGGAACTTTACACACGTTTCAAGGCGTAGCTTGTACATCAGTTCATCAGTGGCTTAAGTTAGAAGTTGCACATAAGTAGGTATATATTTTTTTGATTTTTTTTTTAAGATTATGACCACAAAAAAATGCAACGAAGTGGTGGTAAATACTGAATTTTTATCAATCAACGTACCGTCAAAATTTTTTAAGTCACTTCAGACAAATTTTGAAAAGTTGACGCAATTTGGCATATTTTTGCATTTTTAGATTGTCAAAATACGAAACACAGAATTTTTGATGAATTTTCAATGTTAGCTGTATTTACACCACTAGAATCGATACGAAACTGGCTTTATGATGAATATAAATTTATTGCGAAAATCTTGTGATAATATACACTGAGGTTTTTTTTTACGCGGTATTTTGTTCCGCGTAAAAAAAAACCGCGTAAAAAAAAACCGCGTTAATTCGAAAATCCGCGTAAAAAAACCGCGTTAATTCGAAAATCCGCGTAAAAAAAACCGCGTTAATTCGAAAATCCGCGTAAAAAAAAACCTCGTTAATTCGAAAATCCACGTAAAAAAAACCCAAAATTCGAAAATCCACGTAAAAAATCCATTTTAATTAAAAAAATCGCGCAAAAAAGCACGTTACTAAAAAAACGCGTAAGAACCATGATTATTTAAAAATTTGCGTACAATCATAGTTTATTTTTAAGATAAAAAACAAAATCAATTAGATTAATAGAATAGTAGAATATAGTGAGGCTTATTTGACAGTGTGGAATTCAGATCGTCTCATGTCTCAGGTCTCATGTTCCATGTCTCAGGTCTTAGGTCTCATGTCTCCGGTCTCATGTCTCATGTCTCATGCCTCATGTCTCAGGTCTCATGTCTCATGTCTCATGGCTCATGTCTCATGTCTCAGGTCTCATGTCTCAGGTCTCAGGTCTCTTGTCTCATGTCTCATGTCTCATGTCTCAGGTCTCATGTCTCAGGTCTCATGTCTCAGGTCTCATGTCTCAGGTCTCATGTCTCAGGTTTCATGTCTCAGGTTTCAGGTCTCATGTCTCCGGTCTCATGTCTCATGTCTCATGTCTCATGCCTCATGTCTCAGGTCTCATGTCTCATGTCTCATGGCTCATGTCTCATGTCTCAGGTCTCATGTCTCATGTCTCATGTCTCAGGTCTCAGGTCTTAGGTCTTATGTCTCATGTCTCATGTCTCAGGTCTCATGTCTCATGTCTCATGTCTCAGGTCTCAAGTCTCAAGTCTCAGTTCACAGTTCTCATGTCTCATGTCTCGTGTCTCAGATCTCGAGTCTCATATTTCAGGTCTCAAATCTCAGGTCTTATGTCTCAGGTCTCAGGTCTCAAGTCTCAGGTCACAGATCTCATGTATCACGTTCTTAGTCTCAGAGCTAACATTTTCCCAACTACAAAAAGATTCTAAGTGTTTTCCTTTGAAAAAGTCTTAGAATATTTTCTCTGAAAAATCGCGTTAATTCGAAAATCCGCGTAAAAAAAAACCGCGTTAATTCGAAAATCCGCGTAAAAAAAACCGCGTTAATTCGAAAATCCGCGTAAAAAAAGCCGCGTAAAAAAAACCGTGTAAAAAAAACCGCGTAAAAAAAAACCTCAGTGTACTCAAAATTCGTGCAAAGTTGAATTTTAGTGCAAGAAAATCTGCAGAAATAGCAAGTTGACAAAAAAATTTAAAAACAGCTCCGTTAAAAATTCTGTGTTTCGTATTTTGAAAATCCAAAAATGCTGAAGTGTGCCAAATAACGACATTTTTTCAATCATCTTTTCAAATTTAGGTATGACTTTATAATTTTGACGGTTCATTGATAGGAAAGTACGGTTTTTTTTGTCGTCATGACCTTTTAAAAAAATTCAAAAAATATATACCTATGTATGTGAAAAGTATAGATTCTAACTTCAGCTTTCTTGGACACTAAGTAAAATTTTTTTTGAGCATTTCGTAGCTGATCTACATTCTTTTTCCGAAGCATGTTTCTCCGGATTGTTGTACTTAGACTTCGAATAATGAAAATTGAAGTGTTGTAGATGAATAATGTCTGGGAAATTTAAGTTACATTACGAGATTTTTAAAACTATAAATTTAGTAGAAATCGGTTAAAAACAAGTGAGATATCTATAGCGCTTTTAAGCGAAAGGGAGTTTTTTTCCTGGGTTTTCAGGGTGCTTCCATGAAAAAAGTAATAATGCAAAATCAAAGATTTCAATCATTCATTGAGGGTCCCCGAAGATATGAATTGTATTATTTGAATGCACCCGATTAAAGTTAAAAGCCTCCAATCTTCGAATAGTGTCATATTGACACTCAAGAGCGGATTCGGGGTAATTAAATTTCAAGCTTTATCATTTAAGCTAACGATATCAATCAAACCATAAGTTAACCGTTATACTTACATTCCAGTTCCAATAATGTTGCTGGTCCAGGCGGCATTGGTGGGAGCATGTCTGCTAGTCTTTCCGGTAGCAACGTTCGATTTGGGAGATCTGGCCAAACGCACCGGCGATGTGGCCAAGGTAGCCGGTAGAACGGCAGTAGGAGTGGCCACCAAATTACCCGAGATTTTTACCCCGGAACAGCTGCTTGATTTCGGTAAGCAGTCGATAGCAGGTGTCCCTTTGGAAGCTCTGGCTGCAACCATCAATAAGATATGTGAGTTAGAACCTAATTGGAATAATGAAATTCTGAAATTTATTTTAAAATTTCTACTCAAAAGGTTCAATAGCCGTTTCCACAAATGCGACAGAATCGGAAAGTTCTGTAAATATTTCGGAAATGAATTATGTTTTGATGACCAACGATAACAACCTAACTATTCCTCTGCTTGAATCGGATGACCTTTGGAGTAATTCCGCCTTCAATGAATCCATAAATACAGTGATCTTGGTTACGGGATGGACTTCGAACATCAAAGGACCCAGCAAGACCATCGACACGTTCTACCTGGCTTACCAGGAACGAGGGGATAACAATTTCATAGTTATTGACACCTCCCAGTACGTGGACACCCTGTACACGTGGTCTGCCTTCAATACAAATGAACTGGGTAAAGCTTTGGCCAAGGGATTGGAAGGCCTTATCAAGTATGTTCCAATAGGAAATATCCATTTAATTGGACACAGCTTGGGGGCACACATCGTGGGATCTGCTGGGCGGCACTTCCAATTCCTGACCAACCAGTCACTTCCTCGGATAACCGGGCTGGATCCGGCGAATCCATGCTTCAACGAAGGCGAAGCGTTGAGCGGAATAGCGCGTGGAGATGCTGACTTCGTAGACATCATTCACACTAACTCTAAAGTTCTCGGAAAACGGGATCCAATTGGCGATGCCGATTTCTATCCCAATGGGTAAGCTTGTTGTTTGATTTTTTGGAGAAAACCATGTGTAAATTATGAACCTTCCGAAAAATAATTACAGGGTTGTTTCTGTCCAGCCCGGCTGCCTAGATCCGGCATGTTCCCATGCTCGGGCCTGGGAACTGTTCGCGGAAACGGTCGTCCCCGGAAAGGAAAACAACATGATGGCTACCAAGTGTAATTCGATTTCTTCCCTGGATACCGGAGCATGTCCGGGTAGGTCCATTCCTATGGGTTATGCTTGTCCAAAAACGGCCAAGGGTAGCTTCTTCCTGAAGACCAATAACAAGGCACCGTTTGGTTACGTTAAGAAGTAACGTCCTACTTTTGAATGTTTAGGAATAAGTGTCTTATTATATTAACAATACTGAAATCGAATCGTTGTACGAAATGTTTCCGTTTTATTTAGTTATTTTTTTTATTTGAAATGTTGAAAGAAATACCCTTATTTTCTTGGGATTAAAGATTCATTAAGATTCAAGTATTTATAGAAGTTTAAGGAAATGCGTACTGACGAAGTAAAAAAAGAAAGCAATTCGTTGGCATACATTACTCGGGACATCATGATAGATGTTGTATACTCCACAAAATATTTTTTTGTGATTCCAAAAAATGAACGGATTTGACTCGGGGAACTGAGATGAAGGGAGAAAATCCGTCAATGATCACACAAATTGTGCAGCCAATGAATGAATTCGTGGTAATTTATTGCAATTTGTTAGAGAGAATTAGAAGGGTTGGGTTAAAATGAGAGAAACCAGTGCTCAGAGACAGTGAAAATGCGCTAAATGTTGCATATTGTTGCAATTTGTGAAGCAGTTGTGGAATTTTGATCATTATCATTCCAAATGCAAAGAATTCTCTCTCGATTTCAATCCCTTGATTTGACTAATCAGAGTACAACATTCAATAACAGCAACAAGTTTAATTCACAATTTTTATCAGCATAGTATTATAAAACATCCTTCTCGAAAAAAATGCTAGAGAAAAGACATTTCAAAAGAAATTAAAATACTTACAATGGATACGCAATACACATTTCACTTAAATCTTTAAAGATCAAAGAAAATTTCCTTAATGCCTAATTGAAATAAAACTTTTCAATGGCCATATTTTTCCAACTCAGGCCAACCCTGTATTGATTAATGATTTCGAATAACACTTCTCTGATGGAATCTTTTTATTTTTCGAACTAAAATAGCTATTTGCTTATTTTTACAAAACTTCCTAAATGCAAAATCACTCAGAGCTTTGAACAAAAAAGGACAAATTATTGAACAGAACAAAAATTATATAAATGGAAAACATGAACAGAAAATTCCAAAATAACAAGATGATAAAAAAAACCCCAAAATAAAAATAAAAATATAAAAATAACAAAAGTCATGAAAATTACAGAAATTTAAAAAAAACCATTAAAAAATATTAAAAATAATAGTAATCACATAAATGACACCAAAATTGAAAAGTGATAATAAAAAGTTAAAAATCTTAAAATAATATAAATGATCAAAAATTAAAAAAAACCAAATTTTCAAAAATGGCAAAATTAGCACAGACAAAATGTCTTAAATTACAAAAAAAAAATTGAAATTTATAAAAATTACATATAAGAAAAATTAAAAACAAAATAAAAATAACATGACAATAATGACAAAAAAAACAAAATTTCAAAAGTGTAAAAACAACTGAAATTGCATAGATGACCAAAAATGATATAAACGACAAAAAATAACAAATACAGACCCCGTTCGATTTTGGCAACATCCGAGCAAAAACAGTTCGATTTTGGCAACATCAAAAAAAAACTTTTTTTTTGTCACTTTTTTATTTTTTATTTACATTTCAAATTAATCAAAATTAATGTTAAACGTAATATTAGCATGAAATTTTTCAATTCGGCTTATTTATAACAGTTTCAAACTGCAAAAACACATTTTTTTTGGCAACATAAAATTTACGGGTGTTCTGTTCTGGGCAAGCACGTCTGTTATGGTCGCTGGTTCGTCGAGAAGAGAGAGCTTGTCTCTAAATTAGCACTCAGGCTACTATGATGATTCCTATGCTAACCATAGCTGTAGCTATGGTTACTATGCGGTGGCTATTGGGGACTATGGGTTATTCTACAGCCTACTGTGATTGACCAAATTCTAACATACTCCCCTCCCAACATAGTTAGATAACCCAAAATATATAATAGAGTGATAAGAATTGTTTTATTTATTTTTTGGTTTGATTTTTTGTAAATTGATTGATTATTTTCGTCGATAAGATACATTTATAAATCAATTTCTCTTGTTCGTTTGATGAAAATAGGCATAGAGTAGCTATCAAGTGGCTTCTTTCAGTGGACACAAATCTTTTTGGAGATTTTTCTTTGTTGTTGAGGTACTCCAGTTCTCCAACGCTTCCAAACCAATTGGGAAGTTTTGAAGACCTTACCAAATGAGGTGAGCTGATGCGGTTTAGTAGACGATAGATGGATTATTGACAGATTACCTACTTATGAATTCTGTTATAAAAAATGTTCTGGCATCAATCGGTTTGTAGCAGAAAGATTCGCGAACATTAGTGAGATTGGTCTCGTGAATTCTTACGTGATCGGTATTGAAGATCGAAGTACTTTTCTTGTGTGATGTTTGAAACTCTTCATTGCAGCCTCACAAACGCCTCCAACATTAGGCTAACAAGGCGTTAAAATTCAACTGGAATATTTCTGACGAACAAATTATTTTTATTTCATTTGAATATACAGTTGACATAGCGTTTCTAGCGATCTCGTGTGTCACAAGTTGTTATTAGCTCCTGTCAAGTCCGTTGCATGGTTGCAGTAGATTACGAAGCTACGACTGCATTGTTTGAAGAATCTTCGTAAAGCAGCAATGAAGGCAGCACTTATGCAACTGCTAGCTAATTCTCAACCAACTTCTTTTGTAATGTAGCAATCAAATCAAGGCAACGTTAATCTTTAAGGACTTCTTCTATTTTACCAAATTTTCCATGTAAGTGGACAATCCACCATGATTAACACCACATATCATTAATGGTTTTGGTCCATTATACCTACATAGATGCCGGTCACTAACTGAGGACCTGACTTATCCAAGTTGTTTCATTTGAAGCATGTAAGGCAACGGTGTACAACTTTCATGAAATATTTTGGCCTTTTTTCAAGCATAGGTATATGTAGAAAGCCTTGAAATCTAGTGAGCAGATTTTTGAGATAATAATGTCTGGCAAACTGTGTGTGAGCAGACATTCCTTCGTAAGAAATATTTGGTGCAGTAGTTTACACTTCTACTTCTTTTAAACGTCCCTCAACTTTAATAAAACTGGCATTTCAAAGAATTGGATTAACGTTATTAAAGTTCTTGAACATGGAATAGATTAGATGTTACACAATAATTTTCTTTCAACCTTGAATGTTCGTTATTATTCGAATAAGAACGATTGTACCTCTTTCAATACTTATTTGGAACTTGGTCCAAACAGTTTAGCCATGTTACGCCTTTTCGGCGTAACAAACACAAACCAAAAGTAATAGGTTGAAAAACTTTGTGCTTTAATGTAAGTATATATTCCTTACACGATATTTCTTCCTTTGCAGTAGACTAGAAACATCCTTGATATTTTAGCTCATGATTCGCTTAATTTTTTGAGAAACTAAGGACCTGATCACTTTTATGCTCACGATGCCGTTTTAATGACTCTTCTCTGCATTTAGATTTAACATGTTCACATGTTTGGACATAAGATTTTTCAGGAACGTTGCGGCTCTAAATTCCTTTATTGGCAAGGTGTCGTGTTCGATGTTGTTGGCAAAACTCTAGATTTAGCAAGCGTTAAGACTTTATTTCACTTATCTTCTTTTATATAAAATAACAACTTCATAGTCGGGTTTTGCAGATTCTGAGAATCCGACTTTATTCAAAACCAGCTGAAACCGCTACAGGTGAAACGTGTCTCGAGATGATTGTTTTCATAGTTTTTGCCTGTTAAACATGTTCCGCTTAGTTGTTTTTTATAAACATTTATGAATGAGAGTAGTTCTATTGGCTCAAACACTTTTTGTAATTCAGGCAGTACATGACGTTTTATCACACCCAAATTGTCACTCAACTAATCACATAATCAGAACTAATCTGTTAAAAATCCTAAAGCGGCCCAAGAATTTTGTTCCTTGGAACTTACCATTTCCGGAAACGCCTTTTTCTACGAATCCAAGTTAGGCAATTCAAATCAAGCGCGGCTTATTATTCAGTGGATCTGGGTTTCCGGTTTGAAGTTCTTTCCTATTCACGTCCATCATTATAAATCGGGTTTATTTTCTTTACTTGAAAATTCGCTTGCTAATTCATGTCGCCATATTGCAAATGAAAGCTTAGGTCACTTGAAAGTAATTCGCAAGTTAATCGTCATTCCTCTGGTGACATCTTTAGTTTTCAAGAACGACAATTGTAAGAAACAAGACTCGCCTAATTCCATACAATAAGGCATCTTCAAATTTGAATCACCTCAAATAAGGCATCTTTACTTTCGAATCGCCCTACACAGTTTCTAAGGCATCTTGATTATTGAATCGCTTCTACCATCTTTCGAAGCATCTCTGTTTTCACATTCAAAAATGAATTACCTCACAGAGTATTGAGGCATCTTCAATAATGTATCGCCAAAACCCTCATGTGGCATCTCTTGAATATTTAGATTCACTTTATTGCAATATTGTATCGCCGAAACCCTCATGGTAAGGCATCTTTTAATTTCTTATATTAGGTTCACTTTAATGCAGTATTGTATCGCCAAAACCCTCGTTTTAAGGCATCTCTTAATATTCTCATTCAGAATATTGTGTTTGATTCTTACCGTCTCAATATCCGGTTCGATAGGACCACTTTATGTTCTGTTCTGGGCAAGCACGTCTGTTATGGTCGCTGGTTCGTCGAGAAGAGAGAGCTTGTCTCTAAATTAGCACTCAGGCTACTATGATGATTCCTATGCTAACCATAGCTGTAGCTATGGTTACTATGCGGTGGCTATTGGGGACTATGGGTTATTCTACAGCCTACTGTGATTGACCAAATTCTAACAACGGGCGTGTTACCAAAAACGAACGGGGTCTGTATATTAACGATCCATATAACGACAATTTAAAAAAGCACCCAGAGTTTTGTACAAAAAACGACATGTGACCGAAGACACCATAATTACATAAAAGATCGAAAATTTCCAGAACTGTTAAAATGAATAAAAATTCGACAGAATTGAACAAAAGACCATATATGAAGAAAAAATAAAAACAACAAAATAACATGTAAGCATTGTGTTAGAAAAAAATGCAACTCTGTGATTTGTGAATTTCTTTTAGATAGAAATTGATGAAATTTTTAGTGAAGCTACCTAGTGATGCAATGTGTACGAGTACAAAATTTAGTGACAATCTGTCAAGTGGTTTTTGAGATAGCGTCCGATACTGAAATTCAATGATACAATTTTTTGGGCAGAATCGAGAAAAATCCAGGAAAGTTCCAGTGGGAGACCCAAAAACAGCTGGAAATCATCTATTCGACAAAAAATTCACATGGGAAATCGTTAAAGAATTCTTAGAGGATCCAACATTGAAGTAAAATTTGAATAAAAGTGAAGATGATTGATTCCATTGAGTGAGAGGAATGTGAGAGGTTTTTTTCAAGCTCAAACCGACTGATTCGTCTAGCTGACTTAAAAATAGGCCTGACCTTATTTCTACAAACTAGAAAAACTGCCCACCGGTTAAATAAACAAAATACGGTAGTTAAATTGGTCAAATTGTGCGCAAAATATTTAAACTGCTTGTGGGGAGGTATTTAAAAAAAAATCGTAATGGACAGCAAAACGAACTCTTTAGCGGTCACCTGGCAGGATTCCAATCAGAAACTTTTCGTTTACAAGTCTCGCCTGTATTTTCCGGAGATTAACAAGGAGAAAAAAATGAAAAAAAAAAATTTGTCTAGTACTTGAGGAGGCTGACGATCTTTGGAAACTATAAATTATGCAGTCTTTCACAATGATTGACACGATGAATGGCTAAAAATACCAGGAAGGCTGCCTCCAAATACGACCGTTAAAAAAAATATAAAAGAAAAAGTATCAAATCGACAAAAATGACTCTTAGAAAAAAAAAAAACAAAAATAGCTGAGATAAAAAAAACAAAATTATTTATTTAAAAAAATGATATGAAAGAACAAAAGTCAATAAAATGACAACAATGATGAAAAAAAAATGACAATTGCAAAAATGTGAAAGCAAGCTTAAATGACATTACATAAATGACTTAGAATAATATAAACGACAAAAAATAATAAGAAATATTATATTGAGAAAGATAAAAATAACGAATGTTTCATTAAAAGGACAATAACTACAAAAAACGATAAAAATAAAAAAAATACCCATAAGACCAAGTCGATTACGTGTCATTTTTAAATTCCTTAAACCTTGGGGTCTGAAAAGCTTCAATGATTATTTGCAGAATTTTTGAATATTGTTTACATGAGTAAATTTGAACTTTTAGGTTTGTATGGGAAAATCGAATATTTTGTACAGAAAAATCAACATCATTGTTGTTTCTTCTGTGCGACCGAGCATGCCAATGCAATGGTTTTTGTGCCAATTTATAAATTCTTTATAGGAAATTTTCCACTGAAAAGCTAAAAAAATAGATAATGACATAAGTAATAGAAAAATATTTAAAAAAAATGACTGAAAATGATAGCGACAAATATGTGAAAATGAGAAAAGAATACAAATGACATAAAGGACAAAAAAGGACAAAAAAAGACAAAAAAACTTAACGTTTTTACTACGTCCTGTAATACGTCGTGTGTTATTTGTGTAGCATAAGTTTTTACGTTTAGCACAATCATTAAAATGAGTGAAAAAAACTTAAATAAAATTAAAAAAAAATTGGCAAAAATGAAAAAAGGTTAACAATGGTACACAAATGTAAAAGGATACTAACACGACAAAATGATAAAAAATGACAAATATGACAAATAACAAACAAAACGAGTTTGGTTCCTTAAAGCCTAAAGGTACTAAATTGCAAAGATAACGTATAGTTGCGTTCAAAAAAAAAATCTGGCAGAGAAGCGCACAAACTTCCAACTTTTTAAAGCTGCCATTCTCTCGCAGTTGATATTTTTTCATGAAACTTTCATCATTTATTTTGAACATTCTGCGTGCATTAGAAAAAGAAAAACAGCTACTTTACAAAAAAGTAGGAAAAATTGAGATTGCCTCACGAAATCAGCTGTAACTTTGTCAAATTTTATGTTTTCATCTCAAAATTTTGTTGATTTATGATCGAAAAGTAGAACTCTAGCTTGTGTGAAAATTTCCTGAATAATTATTAACTGAGTTAGAAATCACAGCGCGACGAAATTGAAAGGATGATCGTTGGTGTATCCGATTTAATTTTTTTACTACAGAGGCGAACCAGCCTGCAGCTGAAAACCTCTCAAATAAAGACAAAAGAAGGTTTTTTTACTGTACGCTACTGTTTTTATGTGAGTTACGCAATTTGTAATTTCTTGTTGAATTTTTTTTTTATTTTCTTCTGTTTCTTTTAGATAACGTTTTGAGAGAATTACCGAACATTATTTAAACAAACAAATGATTCCCTTGAAAAGATACATACAATTTAAGCATGTTATCACAGAGAACAGACGTACAAGCTAGCCCACGAAACATGTGTAAAATTTCTAACAATCGTTTTGAACAATTTTTGTTTTTTGGCTGGGCCACCAGATGTCTCTAAACACACCAAAGAGAACTGTCAAAACCAAAATGAAAAAAAAAACAAATTTTGGTCAGTTTCGACCAATGAGGTACACTTTTACTAAGGTGGCGCAAGGAACGCACACTATTGCACTTCGGAGAGAAAAAATTAAAATAAACATAAACAAGCCCTGCGTCGCGACGCGTCGTTGTCAGGGAGCTTCATTTATCCTAGGCAAAATGCGTCGCGAAAGTGGTCGGTAGTGACGTCACTTCTGGCATGGTAACTATGTTTACGAAGAAAAAACTTTACTTCTACTTTTGCATCGTTTCTTCCTCATCACCTCTCTTTCCACCACATTGAGTTTCGACCAGGTCGCATGAACTGTTGGCATGTTTCAAGAAAATTGCTGGGGAGGTTTCGTAACACTTTCATCCAGTTGCATAATGGAAAAATATCTTAAAAGTTAATTGCTATTTGCTTCAAGCTAGAAGTGCCAAATTTTGGACAATGGGATGCAAGAGTGATACTTGAAATAACCCGCTTTAAGATGTCTAGAATGGGTCTTGAATCAGTTCTGATGGGTAAGACTGATCGTCTATAACGTTCCTAATTGACTGGATATAGCCGATTCGCCCAGTGATGATGACCGTTCAAGAAGTGCAAAAAATTATTGTAAAACTGTTAGTTATTTCGATTGCCTCAGTAGTACAAAAATAAAGGAACGAATAAAAGTTAATCACTTCGGTGAGTGAAACAACTTTTTTTTAAATTTACTTAACGTTTCGGGTTACTCTGGGGGACATCAGATGATAGGGGAAAAAAATTAACTCGAAACGTTACGTAAATTAAAAAAAAAGTTGTTTCACTCACCGAAAAAGTTAATAAGTAAAAACCGTATTAAATAAAGGAAGTGAAATTCTGTCCAGTCTAAAGTAACTCTTATTGCATTTATCTAGCAAAACATTGAACCTGTCTATTTTAGAGCGATATTAGTTTAATTGAGTTCATATACGATTACGTCTTTTCGAAAATCGAGTACTAGAAAATCTGATTTGTAACTGTTTCAAATCAATTTTCAACAAATTTTTTGGATGTCAGCATTCGAAATTTTACACACTTTTTTGAAAAATTTTTGTTCGAGCTTGTGATGTGATGTTATTAACAAGTTTTTTGATTGTCAACAATTCCTAAATTATTCGAAGAACTCCACGAGGATGCGTCGCGCCTTTTTGCATCTCTCCTTTGCGCTTTCAATGCTACAGAAAGCGACGAACCCGGTTCAACTTGAGCCGACTCACTCATAAATAAAGATAAAGCATGTCGGGGAGCAATTTACCGGTTTACCTGTTGTATAAGGAGCATCGCACAAAAAGGAAACACACCTGTTGGCTTTATTTTGCTGTTGAGCGCACCAAACCAGTCACGTGGCCGCGAAGCGTCACGTGTCGTGTGACGCCATCAATAATGCATCATCCTTGGCGACCGAACGGGTCCTAGCAACGGGTGAATACCAACAAACAAACCTCGGTGGAAAAAGTGGCCATGTTTTGACGGTGAAGGTTGCATTCTGAGGGCTTGGGGACAAAATTTCCTTGTTTTCAGGAAGTTTTGAGTGAAGATCGTTGCATAATAATGGATTGGCGCTATCTGCTATCTGTCTCGCCACACAATCTGCCGGAGGACCGCAAGGGCCAGCTAGCAGATGACCTGGAAACGGTACCGACCGATCAGAAGCTGGACAGCAAAAGTTCCAAAAAACTTTTCCGCTTGGCTCAGGTGCTGCTACGTTTCCGGAATGAACAGGTAAGCCCCCCGTCTTCATGAATCTTGTTTTGTAGCAACCGTTTGTGACACAGATTCCGTGTTTATGTGTCAACCTTCAACTTGGCCTTGCTAAAAAGTTATTTAAATTTTCCAGGTCAATCAACTTAAAGTTAGGATAGCACAATTGCAGGAACAAAACCAACGGGACCTGGCGCTTGGGGGTGAGTGATAAAGAAGAAAAATCGGTTGAATGAAAAAAATTTTAGTTTTTAACAGTTTGAACGGATTTTATAAAAATCTCACCACTTTCAGAAAATTCTTCCGGAAATCACTTTCGGGAACAACTAAGGGAACAAAAACGTAATGTGGAACGTTTGGAAAGCGAGCGCCATGCAAACCGAATCAAGATCAAGGAACTTTCCGAAGAAATTAGTGCACTGCAGAAGAAGCTTGCAGAAACAAGTCATTTCGGAAGTGAAGCTGAAGATTCTCCGGACGCACTGTCGGAAATCGATCGGCAACAGGAACTATACAACAACATCAGCATGAAGAATAAGCACATAAAACGACTTTTGCGAGATATAGACGATTTGGAGAAGCGAAATAGCTTTCAGATTGACACCATCAACAGCCTTCAAGTCAGTTTAAATGATGCTACAATGAATTTAACGGATCTAACGCATCAGTTTGAGGAAGCGAAAGCCGTTATGAAAGAACAGGAAATGTTGATCGAAGAGGCAAATGAGAAAATTAAACGATTGGAAATCGATGTGGAACAGGTTCAGGAAGAAAAAGCTAGATGTGAAGAAGACCTGGAGGACTTTGCAAATCAGTTAGATATTCGAACAGCCCGGTGGAAGGAAGTTTTGTCACAGAAGCAAAATGAACTGGAAGAAATTCAAAACAAGTACTCAGAATTACTGGAGCAGTTTCCCGGGTACGATGTGGAAGCAGAACGAAAAGAGTTCAAAAAGATGACCGGTAGACTTCAGGAAAAAGATGAAATGATCGAGCAGTTAGAACAGAAAATAACGATGCTTTCACAAGAAATTCTCACTTCCACCGAATTGATGAATAGGATTTCAATGGAGAAAGAGACCAGCAGCAAAGAATCGGTAAAGGTTAGTCAGTGTTGCGAGGAAAGCCGAGCATTGCTCGAGAATGCAAACAAACGCTGCGAGGAGATACAGGAGATCTTATCAAACGTTGAAGAAGATAATATGATCAAATCCAGACAGGCTATCGAAGCTGTTGACGCACTGCGTAGGTACGAAAGCGGCGAGGATGGTTTAGCAAATGCGTTGAAGAAAATCAATAGATTACACGAAAAAGTCAACGTACGAGACAAGCAGATCAGAGAGCTGATTGCCGAGATTAATGTGGCCAACGAAATTGCAATGGAGAACGCTGTTTTGAGGTAAGGATATCATTTATTGATGTTGTATCGAGTGTTTATGAAACATTTATTGCAGAAAGCGATTGGGGGTTACCGAAGATGAAGTCATCCCAACTCATTCGATCCTGTCAAAGCAGAGAAAAATTGAAAAGGTCAATGAAAGGTTGGCACTCAAGTTACGTGCGTCCGAAGAGATGCGATTGCAGTTGAAGCTTGAGAAAAATGATTTGAAGTATGAACTAAACAATCTATTATCAATTTCAATTTTCAAATTGTTTCTATGTTTGTAGGCGTAAAATTTTCCAACTGTCCCGGTCTGCATCTTCGCAGCAAAGTAAAATTGAAGGAGAAGGGTCAGAACCAACACACGATAAAGACGAATCCAATCAAATAGATGAAAATGTAGTTGCTCACGAAGAGCAAACTACAAACCTAAACGAGGGCCTGAACGTAAAGTTTTGTGAGCACTGTATGAAGCAATACAATACTCAAGATAGCGCCAAGTATTGCAAGGCCTGCATTTTCCGGCAAAATTTTAACTATTGTGACAGTTGTGTGAATAAACTGAAGATGAATTTCACCGACAATGGAATGGTTAAAGGGAAGGAAGACGAAAAGATGGAAAAGCTGGAAAAGAAATATGCTACGGTGTTGGAGGAGAATGAAAATCTTCGCATGGGAATGCATGAGATACTGCAAAAGTTGAGAGATTATGATGCAATGTCCAACCATTTAACCATCGACAATTCAATGTTGGAACGTTTATTGCAAGCCTTAAACGCTCGAAATTTAAGTGAATGGTACCATCCTTCGATGAGTTTACCGAAAGAGCTTCTCGAAACGAAGGATCGACATTCGACCCTCAAAGATTTCAAAAATCAACAAAGCACACTTTCGGTTGCGAGTCGTGATGATTCCGGTAATGTATGTGACGATGAAGAAAATACTGTGGACATAGAGCATGAAGACCGACATGACTTTAGTGAGCAAGTTTTACTCAAATCAGTTGAAATCGAAGCCCTTACAGAAACTGTCGAGTCTCTTAAGAAGGAAAGGGATGAGCTTATGAAACTGAACGACGATCTAGGTATAACCCAGAAGCTTTACGACGAACTTCTACAGTTTACTAAATCAACCGATGAGGAAAAAGATAAACTGCTTGTGGAAACGTTGGATCGTTTGAGAACTATTGAATCCAGCATTTGTGTGTTCCAAAGAAAGGTCGAGTTTTTGAAGGCTGAAAACGATAACATGCATAATACATTACGAGCCATAAAAGTTGAACACATCCAAATTCTCCATGAGTTAAAAACAGAACTTAGTAGGAAAACCACAAGTCTTAAACGTCTGGAATCTCAATCGAAGTGTGAAGGAAGAAATATCTATAGCCCCGATTCCGAGTCCATAGAACGACTAGAAAAGGAAATCGAAAGGATGAAGCTAGAAACTACAAACTTTTACAAAATTTTCCTTAAAAATATCCAAGACGTTGATAAAGAGAACAGCATCGGATTAGAATACGACTTTCTGAGTCGATTTGGGCTAGTAGATTCAAATTTGACCATCGACTTCATTTCCAAAGATGAATTCAAAAGAATCAATTCTCAACTTAAAAATGCTGAAGATGAGCTAAAGAAACAGCTTATACGCAACGGACATCTGCAGGATTTGTTAAAAATATCTCAGGAACAAATCAGCTCCCAACAGATGCTGATATCAAAGTACTCGGATGAGGAAATAAGTTTGCGACATTTAGTTGCCGATTTGCAGAGTTCTTCAAACGAAAAGTATCTTCTAGCGAGAACGCAAAAGGATTTGGATGAAGGTTGGCAGTTTCGATTTCTAGGAACAAAATAAGTTAAAATTATATTTTCAATTTTAGCTCGTGAGCGTGAAGAATTCCTGAAGTTGGAAAACAATAAACTAAAGCAATCCTTGGTTGAAGTTGCAGAAGAGCTAGAGAAAACTAAAAGCAAATTGGTGCAACAAGAACAGAATTTTGTGGAGAAACAAAAGGATCAAGTTTTGAAAATAAAGTATGTTCAAATTGTTTTAATAATAGTAATAGTTAAAAGTAACGATTTTTCTCATTTCAGGTTTTTAACGCAAAGTGTGAAAATGTTACACGAGAGCTACAATTCCTACACGCCAACGTACGCCGTTGTCGATTTTGTTAAACAGTTCTGTCAGCTCGCAGAGCTGCGAAAAAAGTACAGCAAGGAGGAGTTCCTCAACAATCAACGTAAGCAAGAGGAAGAGTACGACCGTATATTTGCCAAGCTGAATGAAAGCCTGAATGAAAGTCAAATACAGGACAAAATCAAGGTAAGGGTTATTGAATGCAAGTTCAATGATTGTCGGATTTTTGTATGGAGCTTTTCATGGCCTCTTTAGAATTGATCAGTAGTTTCATTAGAGAATTCGAGAGACTAAAACTATCAGGATCCCAAAGGGCTACATCATATTTAAAGGTGAAATTCTATGTCTGTCTGTCTGTTCCCTATAGACTCGGAAACTACTGAACCTTCTTCTTCTTCTTCTTCTTCGTTTTGACGATATGGCCAGAGAATGGTACTCTATAACACCACTAACTTGACTTGACTGCTTTTAGCGCGATTTAAGTGTTGCCAATTATTTTTAAATTTTTAGTTTCGTTCTATCCAAGAAAGATAGTACCTCTTTCATCCGGTTTTCATCGAAATCTCGGAATATTTCGAGAAGGTTTGTAAACCTATCCCAATCGTGGTAGTTGCGGAGATGGTTAAACTTTATACAATTCAGAATAATATGTTCGGTTGTGAATGGCTGTTCACAAAGATCACAATAAGTTGTTTCACGAACTTTCATTATTCCGAGCCAGTAGGGAGAGTAATCATGACCACTCAATATTCGATTCATAGTACGTATTTGAGTGTTTTTTAATTTACTATTCCAGTACCAAGGTCTCTGATTAAAGGATGACTGGAATCTGTAAAATTTTGATCCTTTTTGATTTACGATGACATAATCTTTGTACCATCTATCGATTGAATTGATCCATTCATTTTTCGCTTTCAGTGTCTTGTCACTGAACCGTGATTTATTTACCAAAATGCATGGGCTTGTTAATCCTTCTTTGGCTGCAGTGTCTGCTTTTTCGTTTCCTGGAATTTGTATATGAGCAGGTATCCATTGTATAGTGGATTTTTTTGATTCAGCTTGTTTTACTATTTCGAAAGTCAGTTCGTCAAACTCTTTTGAATCTAATTGCTGTTTTATTATTGCACAAGATGCTTGAGAATCAGTGAGAATAACTGTTCTATTTGTTGTTTCTGAGTTGATGTTTTCTAGTGCTGTTTTTATGGCTATTAATTCAGCTGTGGTTATAGAAACTTCGTTGTCCAGTTGCATGCTAGTTTTTCTATTGTTTTCGTCTTCGAAGATTCCTATTCCGCATTTATTACCGTGTTTTGATGCATCTGTATAAATTTTTATGTATGTAGGGTAGTGTGTGTTCAGCATATGTATTACTTCTTTTCTCATTACTTCTGCTGATTGTTGTTTTTTTCTTATTTGTGTTTGTGGTATTTGATCCAATACTGAAACGATGGTTATCTCATTGTTCATTGTGTGTTTCAAATATAGTTGTTGAAAATCGTTTTTATAATCTAGGTAAATTTGTTCTAAAAAGGTGTATTGTTTTCTGGCATTTACACTGTGTTGTTCTAAACTTTGTAATTGTTGTGCGATCAAATCGTTTCGGAAAATGTGTTGAAAAATTCGTTTTTTCGCTAGATAGATCCTTTTCAGGTATAGGGGACCTTCTCCTGCTATTGCTGCTAACGTATTTATAGGTGTTGATTTAGAACAACCTGTGGCAATTCTAAGACATTGTCTATTTGTCACTTCTAGTTTTTCTATGTTTGTCTTACTTGCCCCTCCGTAGAATACTGAACCGTAGTTTAGAAATCCTCCATACAGAGCTTTGTAGAATAGCATCATAACTTTAGGGTTTGCTCCACTTTTTATGCTTCCGATGACTTTGAGCATTTTCTGTCTGTCATGTATTTTATCAATCATTGTTTTTATGTGTATGCCGTATCTTAATGTTTGGTCTAGGGTTATACCCAGGTACTTATAGCTTCTAACTGTCTCTAATGTTTCTCCGTTTATTTTAAGATCTAGAACTTTTGCACTGTTTTTAAATATCATAGCTTTAGTTTTTGCACAGTTGATAACGAGTCCTAGTCTTGAGGCTTTTCTAACAAATACTTCTATTTTGTCTTGCATTTTTATTATTGCATGACTTTCGTTTTTCGATCTAACCAATTTGAGAAAATCATCTGCAAACTGGAGGGTAGCTTCGTTAGGGTCGAGATTTGTTTCATGAAGGCTTGAGGTATAAATGTTGAAAAGGGTTGGGGATAAGACATCTCCCTGCGGAAGTCCACTAGAAACTACATGTTCCACTAGTCCTTCTTCTGTCTGGATGATAGTTTTTCTATTCACTAGAAAATTAAATATCCATGTTACGCTATCAGGACTAAAATTGTTTGTCGTCATTACGTTTCTCAGTTGGCTGACATTGATAGAATTGAAAGCATTTTTGAAGTCAAAAAATACTCCAATTACTGTCATTCCCAGTCTTTTGCTCTCCGTTATATAATTTGTGGCGTATGTTACGCAGTTTTCTGTAGACATGTTTTTCCTGAAACCAAATGATGTAACAGGGAGAATGTTTTTTGAATATAAAGTTTTATTTATGTCTTCTAGTACCGCTGTGTTTAATGTTTTTGTTAAGGTAGAGAGTAATGCAATTGGTCTATAAGAAGTTATCTCGTTTGCTGGTTTGTCTGGCTTTAGAATGGGTATAATCTTAATTTCCTTTAGGTGGTCTTGTAGACATCCCTTTCTCCACATCTCATTTAGACATTCAACAATTTTCGTCAGAGTTTTCCAATCTAGTACTCTTAACATGTCGTATGTTAGGTGATCTGTTCCCGGAGAGGATCTTTTCGGTTTTTTGTTTATTATAGATTTAAATTTGGCTAAGTCTATAATATTAGTTCGGGTTTCTCTATGAGGTTGTATCGTGTTTTCTCTTCTACTTTCTCCAAAATTCGTTATTAAAAAGTCGTTAGCTAATTGTTTATATTCTTTAATGCAATTGTTTTTTATATTTATTGCTGGAGATCCTTTTAATCCTCTAACCAATTTCCAATTTTGCTTCATGTTCAGGGGATCTATTGAAGCTGACAATTCCTTCAATTTTTCTCGTATATGATCTAGTTTCGCTTTTTGGAATTTGGCTGTTGTTTTTTTCCATTCGATTAAATTTGTACTATTACAGCAAGCGTGGTATTTTTTTAGTGCTTTTTGTTTTTCTTCGTATAGAGTAGATAATTCATCGCTCCAATAATATTTGGCAATATGGTTGCTCGTTTTTTTATTGTTTTTAATAATCGTTCTGGCTTTACTCGAAAGTTCTTGGAGATTTTCAAATTCCCAATGTTGTATTTGAGCGATTTGTTCTCCAATTGCTTTTCTGTCATAGTATGTATTGGTTTTTTTTCTCCACTGTAATTCGACCGAGATTTCTATAAAAAGATGCCCACTTCCACCAAAGGATTTGGGTTTAGTAGACCATTTAATGGAATTGTATAAATTTGCTGTACATATCGAAAGATCAATTGCACTAAAATTCTGATTAAGTATTCCTGGTATGAACGTTTTATCACCTGTGTTAAGCAATATTAGGTTTGAGTCGACAATGGCTTCATGTACTGCTCTACCTTTTCCTTGAGTTGTTTCACAGCCCCATGTCTCATGATGACTATTAAAATCTCCACCTATGATGACTTTATTATAGTTATTAAGTTCTTGTAGTAAAATTGACATGGAAGTTTTGAGTTCTTGGACATTAATACGGGGATTGACATAGACAACTACTAACACAAAGTCTAATTTAGTCAATCTTATCCCTAATGTTTCAAACTTTTCTGTTGTCGTCAAATTAATTCTAGTAAAATGAAATTGGTCACATAGATAAAATCCAACTCCTCCATAAGTATCTTCACGTGGTGCTAGTATGCTATGGTATCCTGAGATGTTGTAGCGTTTTGTTGTGAGATGGTTTGGATCTACCCAAATCTCTGTTAATAGTACGGCTTCAAATTTATTTATGTTTAGTTCATGTATAAGTTCATTTTTATTTTTTGTTAAACTTTGTATGTTTGTTTGTAGTATTTTGAAATTCGTATCCATGTTTGTATTTGTTATATGCCATCATTATGGCTGACAGCAATGTTTTTCAACTCCCCAACAATGCTGGCTGTAATTTCTTCTCCTGCTATACCATGATTTTGAAGGATTTTGGCAATATTCTGAATTATACCTGTTATCATCAAATCGAAGTTTTGTTTTGTTGTAGTTTGTGTTTTTATTTCATGTCTAAATCTGTCTGTTTCCGAAGTGCGATGATTGTTTATAAGCCTTTTGCTATCGTGTTCTCCCTCTTCTTCCTCAAGCCTTCTTTTTTTTAAAAAATCTCTTCTGGACATCCCTAGTAAACTAGCTACTCCTGCTTCTTCTTCTATTTCTTTTGGTTGTGTTTTTCTATTATTTGTAAATACTTTGTTGGGTTTTTGCAAACTGGATTTTGATATAAAGGTTGGTGTATTTACTTTTTTATTTGATCGGCCCTGACTTCCATTTACTAACACCTGAGCAAAGGTTTCCGGTAGAGCTGGGTAGTCTTCCGTGTTTCTTAGTACGTCGAATTGGTTGATCATTGGAATATTGAAGTATTCTTTCGCCTCTTGATATGTTATATTTTTCCTTGCCATGACTGCTTGGGTATCCGATTCAATTTTCCTCCGGGGACAGTTCTTATCTGTAGTGATGTGGCCTTCTTGTTTACAATGTAAGCAGTATGATTTTTTTTGACATGGTTCGTGATCTTTAGTTGTTTCGTCAGTGCAGTTCTTACATCTTAGTACGGAGCTCTTACAGTTTTTAGACAGATGATTGTACCTAAGACACTTAAAACATATTACAGGACGTGGTATAAACGGTTCGACACGATTTATTACAGAAAACATTCTTACAAACCTTGGCAACACATTACTCCTGAAGACAATACCTACTCTGTTGGTGGGGATCCTTTCATCGTTGTATTTCCTTGTCATTCTAAACACTGATTCCACTTTGACATCACATATCACATTTTCGATTATTTCTTTGATATCCAGTTCTGTAGGAATATCAGACAGAACTCCCGTAACGGTTACAAATTTTTTTGGTATGTATGCTTTGTATCCTTTTAAGTGTAAACTCTGACAGTCAGCTAGTCTATTGGCATCCTTTATGTTTCCAACATAGACAGTAGCTTTATTACGGCCGGTCTTTTTAATATCGTCGATACATTTATCAAAGCCTATTTGGTTCAGTACTATTCCTATTTGTAGCCTATTGATATATTTTCTTCTTTCCAGATCTATGTTTTCTATTATAACTCTGTATGGTCTGTTATCTGTATCACAGTAGCTAAATTTCTCATATACTTTTCTCATTCTTTCTATTTCGGGTTTATTTGGACTTACTTGAGGAGTTTGTTTTTGTTGTTCGTTCTCATTTCTATAGGTATCTACCATCTCATGGTCGTCTGGTGTATGCATTGGTTTGAGGTTATCATCTTCCTTTGTAGCCGCTGCCCCCACGGGGGCAGCTTTGTTTATGCTCATACCACTCAACACACAATATATTTTATACGGCACGGTAATAAATTAATGACGAACAAGTAGATAGTACGGATCAAAATAGGTTAATGCTAGTAATAATTAGCACAATCACAGCTTAATTTTACTAAAATTGGCAACACACGTCTAGACAGTTTAAAATCGCTGAGTCAAGTCCAAACTACTGAACCGATTTGCGTGAAACTTAGCAGTTTGAGACCAGGGTTGCCAACTATTTTTTTTTTAGAAAAGGCTGGAAGATTTTTAAAACATGTCTGGAAATTTCTGCAAATGTCTGGATACCTAAGTTTTGAAGGTGGCAACCTTTTTTTTTGGTCCCCAGATCTCAATGTTACAATAGTATTTTTCTGTTACTATATCAGTCACGTGCTCTGTCTGAGTCTCAATTTAACATACATCCTCAAAGCATTTGCCAAGGTTTCGAACCCTTATTGAACATAGTTCATAGGTTCTACTAATCATTTCCTCAGGGTGGCCACTCGAAATCCATTTTGGATTTCCCGCATTTTTCCCGACTTTTTCCTGCATGTTAACATGAAATTCGCGATTTCATAAAACAGGAAACAAAAATCCGAATATTTATGTGATGGAAAGTATGGTATTTTTAAGTTAAAAATCATCGTTCTTTGAAACTATTATTTTGAAGATAATTTGCTCAAATCCGACCTTCATATTATTCAATATCAAATAAGCAATTTCAAATTGCTTAGCACCTGCTTTGACATGTTTTGTTCCAGATTTCACAGGATCCAAATATCTTTGGTAACCAACGCCCTAGCAGCGACAAGTCATCTGATGTCCTTTCAATTCTTTGAGACATTTTGAATATCAGAGAAACCCCTACCTGAAAAGACCTCGTAATACACATCATATGGTAATATCATCTGATTGGAAATGATCGATTCAAAACATGAGGGGTATTACAATGGAACAAATATGAGGAAAATGAAATTATCGCTCTTGGTTTTATAATTCAAAACTCTCTGGAGTATTCGACCGAATATTCGTTTGGCCGAATAATTTAAAAGGTCAATATTCGGTATTTGGCCGTGGGCTGAGTACAAATTTTTTCGTCCATCATGCTTCCTCTCTATGAGCGTCGGATAGAAGCTTCAATTGTTTCGCCTCCTCGGCCGCCTCTCGCTTCTGATTCTCAATAGTTTCTATAACAGATTGTTTTCTTTTTTTTTGTTTTAATAGGACTTGACATCTCTCGAGTGAGTATAACGAGCATACTGGATTAACGATTTCGTTACAGTTATTCCCGTTGTTCAATGAAGCAAGTTAAAACTAGTCAAAACCGATCCAACACGGTAGGATGATCCATTTCGACCTGGTAGAAGTCGGTCGAAGCCAATCGGAAAGAGATTGATGATCAACTGTGAATCAATTTTTACTTATTTCGCCTTTTTCGTTTAAACTTCATTGAACAGACTTTCACCGCGCCAAAAATTCCCGACTTTTCGGGAGAAATTTCCGGCTTTTTCCTGCATTTTTCCCGGTGGATTCCAAATCCCGTCTTTTTCCCGCATTTTCCGAATGGGTGGCCACCCTGTTTCCTGCCATATTACACCATGACAAAATTGAATTTTCATAGAATCTTAGAACAATTTATGTCCAAACACAAAAGTCTGGAAGTCTGGAAACCTAAAAAAATGTCTGGCAAAAGTCCAAAAAGTCTGGAAGATCCAGACAAAATCTGGAAGGTTGACATCACTGTTTGAGACACCTCCCCCTAACAGTTAGGGGGAAGGGGGCCATCCAATTAAAAGTAACAAGTCTTCATAACTCGACAACTGATCATGCAAATAGAACCAAATTTGGTACGGGAGTGTATTTTGGTAAGAGGAATGTTATTATGATAGCTTTAAATCCCTCTCTTTTTCAGTAGGTTGATAAGAAGGGAAGGGGGGGGGGGGGGGGTTCTCTCTTAATGTTTTTTTTACATAACTCGAGAACTAATCAAGCAAATGGAACAAAATTTAGCGTGTTAACATATTTGAATACGAGGAATGTTTCTATGGTTATTTGAGACACCACCCACCCTTCTTACAGCGTGGAAGAAGAAAGGGATAGGGGACATCCATACAAATTTTACTGCATAACTCGAGATCTATTCGAGCAAATGGAATCAAATTTGGCATGGGAAATGCTTTTATGAATAGTTGGCACCCCACGCTTTTTTCAAAGGGGAGGATCAAGAAGATGAGGGCGTACTTTTTTACAACTTTCAGCAAATCTGCATAGCTGATTTAGCAAATGGAACTAAATTTGGAATGTGAGTCTATTAGAATGCGAGAAATGTTTCTATGATAAATTGAAGTCCCTTCTTTCTTCCCGCGGGGCAATATGAAGCGAAATGAGGTCTTCCATACAATATTTTTTGCATAACTCGCGAACATATACATTTCTATTGCATTTAAATAGAATTAGTCATACGAAAGAAACCAAGTTTAGTAGGGGAGGGTTTTCGGAATGGAAGAATGTTTCTTTGCTTTTCGGGAAACCTCCAGTGGGGGGAGGGGTAGGAAAAAGGAGTGCTCTCATGTAATTTTTTGCATAATTCGATAACATTTGAAGCAAGTGGGGTCAAATTGGTCATAGGAAAGTAATGGAAATTAGAATTCAGGACTCCTCCTTTCTTTACAGTGGGGAGTTAGAAAACCGAGAGGGATGCACCCATACATTTTAATAATAAATCGAGAAAGGATTGAGCAAATTTGTGGTACGAGAAATGTTTTCTTGACATGGGGTCTGTTTTAAAAACAGAAAAGAATATCTAAGCAACATGAATTAATCTTTTGTGTTCAATTTCCATCAATTTTAGGAAGTGTAGCGAAGCACAACGGGTCAGCTAGTATAAAATAAAGTAAAGTAACTTATTCAAGTTTCTACCATCAACGAAAAACAAGTGTCTCCTTTCCACAACCAAAAGTGCTGTTAGCACGTCCTCTTGTTCATAACAACCTTTAACAGTTCTTTTCCGAATTATTTGGTGAGATAATGTTTCTGCTGTCCGATTTCAGTTGATCAAAGCCGAAAGCCAATGTGAATACCTCAATCGGCTGCTGATCGGCCATCAGGAACAGATAGAGCAGCTTCAAGAGGAAAATTCTAATCTCAAAATGAGGGACCTCGAAAATACTCGGCACTGGGACACAATCGAGATGGTATTCGGAGATCGAGGAAAACCCGTGAGAACCAAGGATAAGTATTTCGACAAATCAATCCAGGTCGCTGTTGAAATCAGCCACAAATGTATCAACACCATTCCTATCATCGATGATAGCTTGGCGGAGAAACCGCGTCAAGCAACACCTCCTCTACGGCAAACTTCAATCCAAACCATCGATGCTGGTCAGATGACTGACGAACTAACCCCTAATGCCGGGACACAACCATCGACTGCCACCCAAAAATCCCTGGAATCTCAGCTGAAACAAGCCATGATGCTGGCTTCGACAAGGAGTGCTCTCCTTCTGGAAACAGAAAGCAGATTAACCGAATGTCACGGTCGCATCAAGTTGCTTGAGAAAACTTTGGACGATAAGGAAGCTCAGCTGAAGAAAGAAAAGGCGGCTGCCTCCTCGGGAGACCGAATTGATGATACCGTTTTTAGCGTAAGTTGACGATTCATAGTACAAATTTAAGTTTCATTAACCTTATCTATTTCAGTCGACGATTGGGTCGTTGCAAACTTTGCTTCTCGATAAGGACACAACGCTTTCAAAATACCAAGAGTTGTTGAGAAATGAACGTACCGAGCATACGAAAATATACGATGAAAGCTTGGAACAGATCAAGCTTCTCAAAAAGAATATCGACCAACTGGAACTGAAACTGTACGACAAGCAAAAAGAAGTTGATAATCTGACGATAAAGCTGAATGATATTAGTCAGCAGAAAGCGCAACAAGAAGCACTGATCGCAGCTACGGAAACTCGACAAACTTCAGACTACCATCAGCGGGAAAACGCTGGACTAGTTTACACCGATAACGTGATCGAGAATATGTATGAAATAGATCAGAAGAAAGAGGAAGAGATGGAAGCGTTGAAGGCACAAAACAAACTTCTAACCAGCAAGCATAAGGAGTTAGAGGATGAGCTGAGAAAACAACAAGCCCAGCTGCGAGAGTTGGTAGTTCGCGAGAAACGCTGTGAGAAGTCTTTAAAAGAGAAGGAAGCCCAGATTGTCAGTTTGAACGAACAGTTGAAACGGGAGCACGAAGATTTGAAAGAGTTAACAGAATCGGTTGCAACGGCACAAGAGATCGAACAGCTAAGGGAAATGTTGGAGGAAAAAGATAACCACATACAAGATCTTACCGAGACTCTTAACCAATTTCACGTAAGAGAGGGGTTAGTTTGTTTTTTTAAATGTTAAAATCTGATGATTTATTTTGCAGGACGATCAGCAAAAGTTCATGAACGACACCTCGTTGCACTCGGCTGAGCAAGTTTCTCAGCTGAGTGCAGACCTGAATCGAAGTGAGGCATCTAATCGGGTGCTGAAGACACAGATCGAGGCACTGAAGCGTCAAATACTCAGCATTCAACAACGGGAGAAGCAGTCACGTGATTTGGTGAAGACGTTGAAAAATCAACTGATCAAACGCCCGGTAATCGCAATGAAACCCGATCGAACGACGACTCCTCGCGAGGATCAGCTAGCGCGGAAAGTTCAAATGCTGGAAACCGAACTGCACGACACCAAAGAGGAACTGCGGAAACAAATCAGCATCAACGAATCGAGGCGGGCGAAGAATGCTGCGGAGCTAGACTTGTGGAATAAGCAGAAGCGCTGGCAGCAAATTGCTGAGAAGTTGAAACTCCAGCTAAGGGAAAGAGAATTGGAGCTGGAAAAACTGAAGGTTCACTTCAATACGGCAAAAACGACAATCGTTCGCATGGAACGGGAAAAGTCGTTGCGTGGAACGAGTGCCGGTTCCTCGGGTAGACGTTTGGACAATAAGTATGCACCAACAGAAACTCCGGATTCGTGTACGGCTTCCGAAAGTACTGGGTCCGATGAGGCTAGTACCGAGATCAATACGTTTGCTCAAAATAGTAAGGAAATCATTGAAGCATTGAAGAACCGGATCGAATCGCAGCAGCGACGAATTATTGCGATGGAGCTGGAACGGAAGGTAATGATCTAAAATTTGTTTTCTAGAAATAATCTTATAGCTATTTTTTTTTTGTTCTTAAAAGGGATCAAATTCCGTAACACATGAACTGGAGAAGATGCAGGAAAAGATCTGTAATCTGGAGGCACAGAACATTCGCTTGGAGGCGAAGTCCTTACAATTGCAGCTCGACAACGATATGCTTCGCCAGAGAGATGAATCGGAAAGGCTCAAAGGGCAGATCAAGCACTTGGAAGAGTAAGTCATTTTAGCTTTTTCACTCATTTCGCTTAAACCAACTACATCTGTTGAGAGATAGTGTGGCAACTTATTTGATCGCCTCGAGGAAGGCAGAGAGATTGTCGATAGCCCGGAAGACCAAAGAGGCATTTGAACGTCCCTAAGTAAGCAAAGAGGTATTCGTTAGTCCAGTAATTTTCAGCCCAAGGCATGTTTTCAACTAAATTTTATACTTTTTTGAAAAACTTGTATATTTTGTGGGCAGCGGACTTTCAAGATCTTTCCAGTCTAAAAAATACACCATTATTAATTTTATTTAGAAGTGAACTAGCAAAAACAGAAACAAGGTAGTGGCTCGTAAATACGTCTCGATGGCCAAGTGGATAGCTCGTTGAGACGGTAATTGCTAGTCCACTGGTGGCTATTGAAGACTTCTGTTTAAAAAAATCGGATTGGTTTCAGCTCGTTATGTTTAATACTGTGTGCCAAAACTTGATGGAAATAACTTCCCTTTATAAAAACGGCATGAGATATTAAATATGAGACTTGAGACTTGAGACCTGAGACATGAGACAAGAGACAAGAGACAAGAGACAAGAGACATGAGACCTGAGACCTGAGAAAAAATACATAAGACTTGAGACCTAAGACCTGAGAACTGAAACCTGAGAACTAAGACCTCGTGTCTCAGGACTCAGGTCTTATCTCTCAAGTGTCAGGTCTCAGGACTCATGTCTCATGCCTCATGTCTCACGTCTCATGTCTCACGTCTCATGTCTCAGGTCTCAGATCTTAGGTCTCAAGTCTCAAGTCTTAAGTATTTTATCTCAGCTCTCATGTCTCTTGTCTCATGTGTCTCAGGTCTCAGCTCTAAGGTGTCAGGTCTCAGGTCTTAGATCTCAAGTCTCAAGTCTAAAGTCTTTTATCTCAGCACTCATGTTTCTTGTCTCATGTGTCTCAGCTCTGCTCTAAGGTCTCAGCTCTAAGATCTCAGGTCTCAGGTCTTAGATCTCAAGTTTCAAGTCTTATGCCCAAGGTCTAATGTCTCTTGTCTCAGGTATCAGTTCTCAGGTCTTAGGTCTCAAGTCTTCTATCTTTTGTATCAAGTCTTATATCTTTTGTATTAGCTCTAATGTCTTATGTCTCGTGTCTCAGATCTCAGGTTTCATATCTCAGGTCTTATGTCTTAGGTCTCATGTCTCATGTCCCTTGTCTCAGGTCTCATGTCTCACGTTCTCAGTCTTAGAGCTAAGATTTTCTAAAATTCTAAATTTTCTAAGTGTTTCCCGTTCAAAAGGACTATTTTCGATTAAAAACCGTGTTAATTCGCGAAATCCGTGTAAAAATAAGGTGATAATTCCCGAAAGCCGTGTAAAAACTGTCCAAAAAACCGGGTGTAAAACGTACTATTATTAATTTTTTTTTTATAAAATCTTCAATTTTTGACTATATACATACATTCCTATTTACTTCGTAATATCGATAAGAGCCATGAATAATGCCACGTATAAAAAATAAATTTGAAATTCTTCTTGGTTTTTAAAGAGTTACACTCATCTTTAAAATAAATGATGAAGAACCAATGCTTTAATATAGTTTTAAAGAAGCATACATAACAAAGGGTTGTTTAAAAGCTCAAAATTCGCATAATCTTGGGTGAAAAATCAAAGCATCATATATTACAAGCAGCAAGAAATTAGACATTACCTACATCAATTTTCTTCAAATATAACTTCAACCGTTGAAGTTCAACGTAATATTCGCATATTGATTAGGGTGCGGAAAATATATTCAATTATTTAAAAAAAAAGATTCTTAATATTTTTATCCCCTTAATTTTTACAGCTACATCATCATTTTGAAGGAAGAGCTCAGCAAAGCAACGGCCGGTCTTTCGGAAACCATCAACTATGATAATCTCTGTCATCGATGTGCTGGTTCTAGTAAACCGGTTGGTGGTAGTAACGGATCAAGCTCAGCGAGTAACAGCGAACTAACCAGCTACAATTCAAAACTGGAACAAACAGTAATAGCACTGCGAAGAGTGGTGGAAAAATTGAAGGCTGAAAATAAGCACCTTCGGGAGAGTAAACACTCGATTTCCGGAAACGGAAAGGAGGGTGGAAAGTCTTCACCCGTTACGGTAGATTCCACCAGAGAAAGCTACGATCGGTTGAAAAAGGAGCACGATAAACTGCAGCAGAACTATTCAGAAACACTGAATCGTGTGGCTGCCCTACAGGTGGAAGTTGAGCTGTTGTCTAGTGCACAATGTCCACGCTGTAATCCACGGGAGTTAGATGACAGCCAAAATCTTCCGACTGAGGGAGATGATCAAGAAAAGTTATCTTCAACTAGTGAAGAATTAAAAGAGCAGCTCGAACGCAAATCTCAGCTTCTTGAGAAGGCCAAAATATTGCTGTCCAGAGCGGCAGCAAAGGAGCGTTACTTGAAAGAGCAAATTTCATTGCTGAGAAGAAAATGTTCAGATTTGCAAAACGTACCTGTCATTGATGAAATAAGTGAATAGGTTTACTACTTACCGTTTTTTTTGTTCATTTTGGAACTAGCACCAACAGTCACTGCCATTAATGTTTTGAAAGGATTTTGTTCACTCTTTTATAACAGTCTTGAGTTAAAATACTATGTAGTGTGGTGTGAATAGATTTAAATATAAGCATAACTTATTGAACGCATGTTGTTTGTTTCACATTTAAGCTGTTAGAAAATCAAAACTTTACGTGACTGTTAGTAATTACATGAGGATTTGGAGGAACACTTACTTTTTAGCGATAAAACTCTTAGGTTGTTTTCACCTGGGCCGGAATCTGCGGTAATCCAAACTCATCTACCAGAATGCCATCCTTGTTAGTGACACTATCTGCGCCAGGTTCTTTATCTGGTGCTGCTGGCGCCTTCACTACATCATCCAAATAACTGCTATCGTCGTCCAGCGCGATTTCATCACCGAGTGCGTCCAGCTCGGCCTGCAGCTCATCGTCATCGAGCTCCGGCATGCCGTAGGTGCGGCCCATCGCTTCCTGCACCTCGTCGGCCTGTTCCAGCATGTCGGCCATATCGTCCTGAATGTCTTCGATCTCTTCGATGTTGATCTTTTTGAATTCCTTCTTCATCGACTTCATGCCGTCCTTCATGGCCGCCACGGTTGCGTGGGTATCCTTGAGTGTTTGGGCCGCAAAGTTTGCCTGCTCCATGTTGAACGATTGGTTCCGTAGGTTTTCCACCTGGCTTTCGTACCTGTGGGAGGAGATATTTTTGGGATAAGTAAGAAGTATTGTCAGTCAGTCATTTGAAAGAAATCATCCAATAATAATAGTATAGTAGTTTTGAAAGATTATTATGTAGATTTAAATTATTGGAACCTATTTTGCGAGTCGAATGACATAATTCGCAAAATTGTAACCCATAGTTTTGACTCTGGTTTTGGAATGTTCACTAAAGTCAAGACTGCGAGCACGAAACAGAAGTCCAATTCGTTTAGTGACTTTCTAGCCATGAAGGTCATGAAGGTCGTTACGAGTTTTGGACAATAATACGAAAAGGGCGTTGTGGATGAATTAGGGTAAGAGGCTTAAAATGAAGAAATAAGAGAGACTAGTTGTCTCCAATGTGCAAGAATGTTTTTTTAAATAGCGAAAAAAGTCTCAATAAAATCTTACAAATTAATTTTTTTTTGCGGTATTTTGATAGGTTTGAATATCTTAGCATAAATGTTCATGCAAATATTATAATATTGGGAACCTAGAGAAAGTATAAGCATGGTCTCTACTCAGAAACTTTTCATGTCAATGTTCAAATTATTCCGCTTTAACTCGTTGCACAAGTCGTCTGCGACCTGGGCGTTCGACTCAATAAGTCCTATTTGAACTTTTAAAGTGTTAAATCAACTGCGAACAAATTATTGACTATTTTCTCAATTTGGTTATGTAGTTATATGATTAATAGTATTATTGTAATGGTTGAAAAAGCATCAAAAGAAAAAGCTTACTGTTTTCGCTGCTTCAGCACCCGCATCGCCTTCTGTTTGACAGCATTTTTGGCAGGACCCTCCCGCATTTTAGCCATCTGGTCCTTGTACTTCCTGAGTTCGGCATCGAGGGTTTTGATTTTCTGATCGATGGTATCTGCCCTAGCGTCGACCTGTTAGGAGGAAAAGCAGCGTTGAACCATAAAATTTATTAGAAACATTTAATTTATTTTTCTGGGACGATGAGTCATCGACGTAAACATAAAACTGAATGCGTATTTCATCTTACCCCCTGAATGCAATCGTTGATGCTTGGACCGGGCTCTTTCGGTTTCGATTTGCCGAATAAACGATTCATTTTGATTGGGAAAGGTAGAAAACCGCAAAAATCGAACGATAATACGTAAATTTACACAATTATTTGAAAAACTTTCCGGACTGACTTTGGTGATGGAATTTTCAATGATGAACAATCAAAACAAACCGAGAAAATGATGTACACACAAAGTTAGCAATAGTCACTATGGGTAAAAAATAAGCAAAGAAGCAACCCATTATGAACATATCGTTTCATAATCATTGAATCAGAAGATCGAAAAGATATTTAAGTGGAAAAAAAACAAAATTTGTTGTATTTTATTGTGTTTTTACTAAATAAAACACTAAGTTTGTAACAATTATAACTTTTTAATGTTTTGCGTCTTGTCCTCTTGCCTTACACGTTACAACTTAACCTCATTCTTCTCTCTCAGTTCATAGTTGACAGGGTTGTATCCAGTAGTTTCAACAGGGTGGTAGCATCTCCCCCTTTAAGCTCATCCCACGACGAAGTCTTCCAACCTTTTCGGTAACCGGATGTTTCTGATTGGACGTTGAACTTGTGGCTGGATTGGTGGTAGTACTGCATCTGGTATAGGTGGATCTGCAACTGCGGATTGGAATGACAATTCGGATTCGACCTCTGGCTCTGGATTTACTTCTTGCTTAAGTCCAAAATCATCCACCAACACATCGAAAGTCCATTTGGCTTTCGAATTTTGCGCTGTTTCATCGTACCTTGGACGAATTTGATTTAAGTGTGCACGAATTAACTTTTTACGCCCGTGATGATACGACAGCAGAACGTTGAAGTTTACGTTGCCAATTGATTCGATAATCGTACCCGGAACCCAGGACCACTTATTTGCACTGTTGTAAACCTTAGCATACACTAAAGTGTCTTTTGGAAAATTATTTGAAGTGCTTTTTTTGACGGGTACTTCTTGTGTTGTGGGACGTAACAAGTCAAGTGTGGTTCGCATTGGACGACAGAAAAGTTCTTGGGCTGGAGATTTACCATCTAATACGGCGCTTGGTGTGGACCGATAAACTTGTAGAAATGTTTGAAGAGCTTCCGTACTTGGTACTCCTTCTCCCTCCATTATCTTGCGCAATGATCGTTTGAGCGTGTCTACGAATCGTTCTGCTTGTCCGTTCGACTGCGGGTGGTAAGGCGCAGTGCGGATGTGTACTATACCCAATTTTTGGCACATTGTTTTAAATTCAGAACCGGAGAACTGTGAGCCATTATCGGAGACAATCGTTTCGGGTACTCCGAAGCGAGCAAACGTTTCCATAAGATATCGGATAGTTACGGCTGCTGTAGTTGAACGAGTCTCGAAAATTTCTGGCCATTTTGAATACGAATCCACGATCACTAGGTAAAACAAACCTTGCAGTGGACCTGCATAGTCCAGGTGAATTCTCCTCCATGGTCCCTCAGCCCGAGGCCACGGTTGCGGCTGGAAATGTGGTGGAGATTTGGCAGCAGAGGCACAAATGCTGCACTTGCGAACGTATGCTTGAATATCGTCGTCAATATTAGGCCAGTACACAATGCTCCGAGCAATTGCCTTCATCCTCTCGATTCCTTGGTGGCCTCTGTGAATTTGCTTGAGGATTCGTTGTCCGAATGAGCCAGGAACTACCAACCTCTCTTCCATCATAATGCATCCATTCACAACAGATAAACTCTCACGCCGTCCGTATAATGCTTTAAGTTTAGGGTCAGAGATTGAGCTACTGTGAGGCCAACCCACTGCAATTAATTTCATCGCTTCTTGCAATGTTGGATCAGTTGCTGTGGCTTGCTGTATCATTTTGAAATTCACTGGTAGAGCCGATAAGCTATTTTCGAGAGTCGCAGTGATTTCATGTTCTACCCCGATCGTAGCGATGACGACCTCTTCTTCAGGTTTCTTATGATTGCTTATTAGACGTGACAGCACATCAACATAACCGAAATTGCCAGTTGGAATATATTCAATTTCAAAATCGAACCCAAGCAAGGACAAAGCCCATCGTTGGAGACGATTAGCAGTGTGAAGGGGAATTCCTTTTTTGGATCCGAAAATCTTGAGCAAGGGTTGATGGTCCGTTTGGAGTTTGAATTTGCGCCCAAGTAGCATACGACGGAATTTGGTGACAGCAAAAACTAAGGCATACGCTTCTTTCTCCACTTGGCTATAGTTTTGTTCGGTAACAGTAAGCGTTTTTGAAGCGTGAGCGATTGCTTTGATACGTCCATCTGGGAACCGATGCATAACAACTGCGCCGATACCCATCTTTGAAGCGTCACCTGCTACGATCAGTTCTAAGTTGGGATTGTAGTGCGTTAATAGTAGATCCGACTGTAACACGCTCTTAATGGTCTCGAAAGATTCTTGTTGCTTCTTACCCCAGGTAAAAGGAGTATCTTTCTTTAGAAGGTCATCGAGTGGCCGACGAATGACGTGTATTTCTTTCACGAATTTGCCATAAAAATTAGCAGCCCCTAAAAAAGATCGAAGGGCACTAAATATCCGCTGGTACAGGCATTTGGGCAATGGCAGCTACTTTATCGGGATCAGGTTTGATGCCTTCGGAATTAATAATGAACCCGAGATACTTAATTTCGGGATTGCCGATCGAGCACTTTTCTGGACGTATACGGAAACCATATTCTTGGATGCGAGCAAAAAGTTTGTTCAGCGCTTGTTCGTGTTCAGCTTGGGTTTTGGTGAAAACTATGAAGTCGTCAAGAAAATTATCGACACCTTCTAGGCCCGATATCATCTTAGCGATGAGCTGCTGAAATGTTCCAGGGGCAGATTTTACACCTGGTGATAGTCGATTGAATCGAAATAGACCACGATGTGTATTAATCGTCAGCAATTGCTTAGATTCATCATCTACTTCTACTTGCAGATACGCATCTGACAAATCTATGATGCTAAATATTTTACAGCCTGATAACTTTGAAAAAATATCATCTGGCGTTGGAAGCGGATATTGGTTCGGTTCTAGTTTTGAATTAAGTCCTGTCGAATAATCTGCGCAAATTCGCACCTTCCCTCCGGGTTTACTGACTGCTACTATGGGAGCCGCCCAGTCGGAGTAGTCCACTGGGGCAATGATATTTAATTGCTGAAGGCGAAGCAGCTCGGCATCAACTTTCTCGATGGCATGAAAGGGTACTGTAGTATTGCAACCAATAAACCTTACACACCTTCTCTTATAGTATCCTTACATTGATTCGTCATACCTTATAACATGCATTGCATTGAACAGACCTACAGATACACACTACAATAAAGCCGGGGTGAACAAGACTATATAGAATAAAGAGGCATTCGTGTACAAGCGGCTAACTGGACTGCACGTGTTTTATTCGAGTCTCCCCACCGACCTCCACGATACTACATTTTGGCGACGAGGTGCTATGGCGAACGCACTAGGTAAGCATTTTACATCGGAAAATGAGGACGAAAAAGAAAGCAGCAGATCAATCTTTCGGTTGGTCTGTATGCGGAATATATTGGGTACTGAACCAGTCGCTTCAATGCGGTTTCAGAATGTCTGGTCTCAGTCTGCGTAAAAGCAGGAGTAGAAGGGCGTAAGAGCTAGAACAGACAGCAGGTAGTTGCTTAAATGCAGTGAAAAATGGATGGATTTGAATATGAAGGAAAAATCGCTTAAATGCGGGTAGTGAATGATTTGAATTTGCAAACAAAAAAATTAGGATTTGGATTCAAGATGGCGTACTTTTCTGCATCGGAATGATCAGAATGTTTGAATTGGTGTGTGTGAAATGATTGATGCGATGAATATTCGGAACGTCAAAATGTGATCCAATAAGAATTAAAGCTGACTGTGTTCACATTCTCAGACATAGATGGAGCATTAAGTTTGCAATGATTTAGTGGAAATGGCTACGCGACAGACTGAGATGAATAGTGGTGAATGTGTGAAACGTCAAAATATGACGGGATACAACGATCCAATAAGAATTATACCTAACTGTGATTCATGTTCAGTGCGGATAAATTTTAAGGAAAAGTTAGAAAAAAAAACATTGAGAAAGAAATTGTTTTTCAAGCAAAATATTGACTTTAAAAGTAATTTTGGATTTGTTTTTTTTTGACTGTTTGCAGACGTGATCCGTGCTTTAGGACTGCAGATGCAGCCATTCGATTATGGTTCTTACACCGACAATGTCGGCAGCGAATGGCGGAAGTGGCTTAGATCGTTCGAAACGATGATGCGCGCCGGTCGTATAGACGATGACGTTTGGATGAAGGACCTATTACTCCATTATGCGGGGCCCAGTGTCCAACAATTGTTCGAAACTTTGCCGGAACTACCAGCTGTGGACACACGTGGGCCGCTGCTCAACGTAGACATTTACACGCCGAACATGACCACCTTTGAGGAAGCCAAGGCAAAACTGAATCTATTTTTCCTGCCGAAAGAGAACACATCGTACGAGCGTCATTTGCTAAGAGAAATGAAGCAGAAAATGAGTGAAACTATCGATGCTTTTACTATTCGTCTGAGAGTTCAGGCAGAGCGATGCGGCTTTGGGGACAGAGTGGATGAAAATGTTAAGGACCAAATCATTCAGAGCTGTCAGTCAGCTGCTCTGCGTCGAGATCTTCTGAAGCGTGGTGACATTAGTTTGGAGGAAGTGCTGAGTACGGCAAAGATTTTTGAGACCGTTGCCCAACAGGAAAAGTCCTTCACCAGCGGAGAAGGAACGAAACCACAGGCCAATGATGTTAACAAGATCGAAGTAGCGTCCTTCAGCGGAAAGAGAAAACGACCTTTTGTGACCAACCGATTCGAGTGTCATCGTTGCGGGTACGTCGGACACCAAGCCAAAGATAAGAAATGTCCTGCCAGAGGCGAAACATGTAGAAATTGCGGTGGCGCGGATCATTTTGCAAAAAAGTGTCGCGTTAAGCAACTGAAACGAACAGGCGGCTTTTCTTATCGTGAACGAAAGGACAACGGATGTTCTTCCAATACTGGGACAAGAACGTTTAAAAAGGATGAAGACCAGCAAACCGTGAAGCAGATTGATGATAATGCGGAATACGTGTTCCATGTAACCTCCCCTAGTTGTAATGGCGAAGTTATATGCGAGATCGGTGGAGTTATTGCGACCGCTGTCATCGACTCAGGTTCAAAATACAACCTTTTGAGCCAGTCAAAGTGGAACGAACTGAAGAACAATAAAGTGACTGTAACAAATCAACGTCGAGAAGCACCCATGGTTTTCAAGGCATACGGAGGCCAATCACTTCCGCTAGTCGGCGCATTCACGGCAACTCTCAAGGTTGGTAACTTGAGTGACATGGTGGAGTTCTACGTGGTGAAGGGCGATGGTAAAACGTTGATCGGTCGCGACACCGCAATGGCCATGGGAATTCTGAAAATAAGCGTCCCAGTTAACGAAGTTGAATCCAACAATTGCGGTAAGCTAGGGACAATCAAGGATGTAGTCTTAGATATACCGATCCGAGCAGACGTCGTTCCGGTTGTTCAACCATACCGGCGTATACCAGTGGCACTGGAGAAGCTTGTCGATCGAAAGATAAATGAGTTGTTGAGTAAGGGAATTATAGAGCCGGTGAACGAACCAGCGAAATGGGTTTCTCCCGTGGTTGTAGTCCCAAAGGGTGACGGCAGTGATATCCGCATTTGCGTTGACATGCGTCGTGCAAATGAGGCTGTCGAAAGGGAAAACCACCCCTTACCGACTTTTGAGGATTTCTTGCCGCACCTTGCCAAGGCAAAGTTTTTTTCACGTTTGGATCTAGAGAGCGCTTTTCACCAGGTACGTTAATGTGTAATGATACTCACTTGATTTTTTTATTTTTTTAAAGTTGTTGAATTTGATTCTGATTACTTGGCAATGTGAATTAACACTGGATGAATGAATTTTATTAAATAAATAAAAAAAAAAAACTGATAAATTGCGTTTTATGATAGGTAGAAATATCAAAACGGTCCCGTGAAATCACGACGTTCATCACAAGCAGAGGCTTGTACCGCTACACAAGGTTGATGTTCGGAATAAATTGCGCTCCCGAGCTGTATCAAAAAACCATGGAACAGATCCTTAGCGGATGCGAGGGAGTTGTGATTTTCATCGATGACGTCATGGTTTATGGAGCCAATAAAACGGAACATGACATGCGTCTGGCAAAAGTTCGCCAGCGGTTGCAGGATAAAAACGTTGCGCTCAATGAAGGTAAATGTGTTTATGGCGTCACAGAAATGAAATTTCTGGGACATATTCTGTCCGTGGATGGAATTAAGCCAGATATGGACAAACTTGAATCGATCCGCAATTTTCGGGAACCAAAGTCAGGGGAGGAGGTCAGAAGTTTTCTTGGCTTAGTAAACTATTTAAGCAAATTTATCCCTGATTTGGCAACACTGACGGATCCTCTCCGACAGTTAACGAAACAGAAGCAAACTTTTATTTGGGGACCATCACAACAGGCAGCTTTCAGTAAGTTGAAAACCCTTTTAGCTAGCCCGACTACACTAGGATACTTTGATGTCGATGATCGAACACAGCTTGTAGCAGATGCAAGTCCTGTAGGGTTGGGCGCAGTCCTCATGCAGGTCAATAGCCAAGGGGCTAGAATTATAGCTTATGCAAGTAAGAGTTTATCAGACGTAGAACGTCGGTATGCACAAATTGAAAAAGAAGCGCTAGCCCTGGTATGGGCCGTAGAGCGCTTCCATTTTTATCTGTACGGTCGCTCATTTGAATTGATAACAGACCACAAACCATTAGAAGCAATATTTAGCCCTAAATCGAAACCATGTGCACGCATTGAGAGGTGGGTTGTTCGATTGCAAGCGTACAAGGCGAAAGTAATTTATAGACCCGGGAAAACAAACATCGCCGATCCGCTTTCTCGATTGGCAATCACAGACAGTTTTCCAGGTAGGACTTTTGATGAGTGCGCAGAATTCTATGTAAATTGGGTAGCTTCGAACGCTAAGCCAGTCGCAATAAAAATGACCGAAATTGAAGAGGCTTCAAAGATTGACATCTCGATCAAATCAGTAAGAGACGGTTTGGAACATGATATATGGTCAGAAGAATCAAAACCTTTTAAACTCTTTGCTACAGAACTGTGTTTTTCTGGTCCAATATTATTGCGAGGTACCCGAATGATTATACCAGCACCGTTGCGAACGAAAGTCCTAGAACTTGCCCATGAAGGCCACCCGGGAATGAAAATAATGAAACAAAGACTACGGGCGAAAGTTTGGTGGCCAAAGCTAGATACAGATGTTGAACGTTATGTTAGAAACTGTAGAGGCTGCATGCTGGTTGCTGCTCCCTCTGCTCCAGAACCTATGACGCGCAGGGAATTACCATCGGGCCCATGGGAGCACGTAGCTATCGACTATCTTGGGCCTCTACCGTCAGGTCATTATCTGCTTGTCGTAGTCGACTATTTCAGTCGATACATTGAGATAGAAGTAATGACCAAAACAGATTCCAGTGAAACTATCAAACGATTAGATTCTATATTTGCGCGTTTTGGTCTGCCTTTGTCAATCACCGCAGATAACGGCCCACAATTTGCTAGCACAGAGTTTAAAGAATTTTGCGATACGAACAACATTAAGTTGATTAACACGACACCTTACTGGCCGCAACAAAATGGCGAGGTTGAGCGGCAGAATAGATCTATTCTCAAACGATTGATCATTAGTCAAACGTCGAATGGTGATTGGATGAATGAACTGAACAAATACTTAATGATGTATCGTTCGTCTCCACATTCTACTACTAAGAAGACTCCATCTGAAATGCTGATGGGTTACAATATTCGTGATCGACTCCCAACCATTTTTCAACCCAAGGATGTTGACGAAGAAACGTCCGATAGGGACAAAAGCATGAAAGATAAGGGTAAGTTATACGCAGATAAACGTCGAAATGCCAAACCTATCTGTATCGCTGAGGGCGATAGTGTACTAATGAAAAAAATGACAAAGACAAATAAGCTAGCACCAAATTTCGATCCTCAACCTTTTAAAGTATTAAAAAGGAAAGGTGGAGATGTCATAATAGCATCAGAGGCAGGTGTGAAATACCGGAGACATGTGTCGCATTTGCAGAAAATTCCGAACGATAACGATACCGACTCACTAAACCCGGAAGCCGAGGCAGAACCACCAAAGCCTGGTAGGTCAGATGATCTTGGAAGCAGTTTACCACCCAGAAATGAGAACAGCCGCAACACGCCAAATGAATCAGGAACCAAGCGAACCGTAAAGCAGCCAGCTTACATGAAGGACTACGTACAAGCTATTCGATTTGAATTTTGAATTGTAACTGAATGAAAAATGTATTCGATGGTACAATAATTAATTTCTGAAAAAAAACATTAATATGAAAAGAAAGTGAATGTAGTATTGCAACCAATAAACCTTACACACCTTCTCTTATAGTATCCTTACATTGATTCGTCATACCTTATAACATGCATTGCATTGAACAGACCTACAGATACACACTACAATAAAGCCGGGGTGAACAAGACTATATAGAATAAAGAGGCATTCGTGTACAAGCGGCTAACTGGACTGCACGTGTTTTATTCGAGTCTCCCCACCGACCTCCACGATACTACAGGTACTGGTCGTTTTTGTTTAAATACTGGTTGGGCGTCCGGTTTCAGGAAGAGCTTAACTTTTGTTTTCTTGCACAGTCCTAGGCCGTCTCTGAAAACTTCAGGGAAACGAGTAATGTACCGGTTTAAACAGAGATAAGTTAAATTGGGACGATTTACCTGATTACACACGCTGGTCAAAGGTTGGTTCCACAGGTCAAAAGCATCGATGAAATCTAATCCCAACAGGTTCAGTCCTTCAATCGACGTTACATAACAAGTTCCTTTCCTGGAAGCACCGTTGATCTGCATCGTACAAAGGAACTCTCCGGTGATTGGTAACGGTTCTCCAGAAGCAGTATTCGCTTTGTGTTCTGATAGTTTGAGATTCGGACGTCCGCACCTTTCCCATGCCTCCTCAGATATAATCGTTATGTCGGAGCCACAATCAAGTTGCAGTTTAAGGATGTGATTGTTGATTGTTGTTGTGACATACTTCCTTCGACGATTTATTTGATTCACCGAGTGTATGTGATTTGATTGGGCCGACTTTTTCTTCGTGTTTGCCTGGTATGGTTGCTTGTAATTGGTCTTACTACCTTTGCGGACACAACTGCAGTAACCGTCCTTATGACCCTGCTGGTTGCACTGTTTACAAATGTGCGTCGTGTAGCTACAATCTCTCACAAAGTGCATGGCACCACATTGCCAACAGGGCGAACGTGGTGATACTGTTTCTGTAGCATCTGATTGAGGCTGTTTAGGTTTAAACTGTTGAACTGCCTGTACAGCACCGGATGCATGTGCATGACTTTCTACGAGAGCCGTGTCGTGTTTAAGGTTTGACACCCGTTGACATTCTTCCACGAGCGACTGCAAGTTGATTGTTGCTGCAACGTCGGAATCTATTTTGGACAAAAGCCGTGTGCGGATGTCTGCCTCTTGTGTAGACTGAAGGCCTTTGATAAAAACAAGACATTTGAACTGGTCAATAGTGAGATTCGCCAGGTTGAAATTCTCACAATGACGATTAACTTTCGCAGCGTAAGTGACATAGTCGTCAGCATCACTTTTTTGTACTTGGAGGCAATCATAACGTCGACTGAAAACGGATTTTTGCTGACTGAATATTGCCTTAAGTTTATCGACTACTTGATCAAAGGTGAAGTCGCGTGGATGTTGTGGCAGAAGGTAGTTCAAAAACTTTTCATGAACCTCGACGCTCAGGTTGCGGAGGAGAAGTCGTATTTTTGCAGCATCGTCTAGGGCTCTGCCATCCTCTCGGAAAAGGTCCTCGTACTTACTAAACCATCCGTCAAATGTCAATCCGGCTGTGGGGTCAAAATGAAATTCCCGAATTGTCGATGATAGTGATTCGACAATTTGGTCGGCACTTCGCTGATTTGGAGCTAATGGAGCTCCCTGTTGTGATAGGGAGAGGCGTTCCAGAAGAGACAGAAGACGTGTGTTTTGATCCGCCATCTGCTTAATCAGCTCCTGCTGCGAAGGTTCCGGAAATCCCAGAAGATTTTGTTCTCCGTCTTCGGACATACTGACACTCGCGAACTTTTCGGATTAGCGCGAAAAACTTTCCGAGTAATTACCTCGTCGCCAAAATATTGTGTTTTTACTAAATAAAACACTAAGTTTGTAACAATTATAACTTTTTAATGTTTTGCGTCTTGTCCTCTTGCCTTACACGTTACAACTTAACCTCATTCTTCTCTCTCAGTTCATAGTTGACAGGGTTGTATCCAGTAGTTTCAACAGGGTGGTAGCATATTTAATAATTATTGAAAAAAGTAATAAGAAAAATATATTTAATATATTCTGAATCTTAGACTCTCAAAATAAAACAGTGTTGTAAACAGCGAGTTTTTTCTCGTTATTGCCACGTGACCATATTTTGAATATAACGTTTTCTTAAGGATGAACCATCATTCGTTTGTTACGGACAAAAAGTTTGTATCATTCTGCACACTTTATGAAATTATTTTAAATAAATACTTCAATAGATCAATTTGGACAAATCACTGTTGAATTTAGTAAGGTAACATATTTTGTTATTCGTTAAAACTTTAGAATTAAAAATAAGTTTTTATAAAAAAAAATTCCCAGTAGGTACGTAATTTTTTTTTTATTCCTGCATAAATGCAATTGAAGATTAAAACTCAAAATTTGAGTATTTTTCTTCTTATAGGTACATGTGGAGATTTCCGTATTAAAAACTTTGTTTTTCTGCCGCATTTGTGTAATATGTACTTCGGTTAAAAAATATACCTACGCTTCGAGTTAAATAAAATCCTCGTATTTCAGTTAATTAGTCTAAAAAAAATTATCTCAACCATGTTAAATTTTGAAGAATTAGTGAAGAGAAGTACTATTTTGCTTCGCGGAATGGATAGTTTCGAATCTTGCAGGAGGGAGTTTTTTTTTGTAGGTCGTAAAACGAACCTGCCTATGCTCTGGCTAAAAGCAAAGAAAAAAGAAAACTTCGGGCGTCGATGATCTCAAACTTCATATCTAAGGTAGATAGGATAAACAAGATCAAACTTCTTTAAGCATCATAGGAGGGACTTTCGGAAAAATAAAACTTCAAACATTGTATGCTCATATTTATATTTGATAAAAATACAATAGTTCATCTACATATTACGGTTAATTATTGAGAACCTTTAGGCAAGCTTTGCACAAAAAGCAGCTGTACAATTAGTTAGCGCATCCAGGCCGGGCCTCGAAAAGCCATTTCCATTCGATCACATTCTCTTGGTCCAATTTCTTAACACCCTCTGTCTTAATCTTAACGACGGTTTGAACTAGTTTTAAACTAAAAGATCTCGAATCATGTTAAACTAAACGCCTAATTTTAGCAAATAATAAATACTTAAGTTAATATGCATTTAATTGCATTTTTTTTTGCATTCTAAAAAAACTATTACCTATCTGTAACATATAGGAAAATCAACGCCTAAAAATCTTTACAATAAATTTCTACATCACGTAACAAAAATGTCTTTTGGTAACGATTCCATGTTTGTGTAACTGAAAAAGACAACTGAAGAAAACTTAAAAACTCTTTGAGCTCTATTAGCACTCTGCAATCTGCTTTTCAGTCCAACGGGGGATCCTTTCTGAAAGGATGAACTAGTACCTAGTAGGTAAATTAACCTTTAAAAGATAGCAAACGACAATATAACATCTATCCTAGAAAATACTGGCGGCTGGCTGTTCTATGCTATCGTTCTGGAAAGTTGTTAATATCATTGTCCGCGTGCAGATGTAAAAAGGTCGAACGAGCAGCGAAATCATAAAAAACATCTGAAATCATTCGATACTCTTCCGTTTTTTTGTTGTTGCTTCTAGAGTGCGTTGATCACGTTTAACTCTCGATAGACCTTTCTAGAGGGGTGTTGTTGCTGTTGTTGTCTACAAGCGATCACAAAAGGTGTAGAGCAGGGTGCGATCGTGAAAGTGGTATACATTGTTGATGTGCCTTAGAACTCGACCATCGACCAGCCGGCGAGCGTAGAGCGTTGCATCGGAGCGATCTTTCGCCAAACCCACCTCTAGCAACCAGTCGACGAAGGCATTTCCGTAGAAGACCTTTCGATAGATTTTAATGCGCCATCTGGAAAGATTAACGTGGATAAATTTTTGGGGTTTGGTTTTTTTTAAAATGTTATTGGTATTACCTTTTATCCTTGGCAATGGCCTTACGACAGTTGTCCAGATGATGGGTTATAAACTGATCGCAGACGTGTCGTGTTTCGGCGCTTATCTCTTTCCAAATCGGTAGCTGTAGCAAGTTTGCGCCGTACCAAATCTTGCGCCAAAATTTCATCAACGGTAGTAAGAGCTCACCGGTGTCGGTGATAAATACGGCCAGTACGATGATGCTCTGTCCGAAGTTGAGAAATGCATCCAAAAAAGTTAACTCCACGTAGATGCCGGACATACCTTCCATGACCAGGGTCCATACGGACAGAGCTAGGCCGACGAACATTGAACAGAGCAACAGAATCAGTAGGACCATGTGTTTGAGCGTTTGGTGTTCATCGCCGGTTTTGTCGATTTCAAGGGGCTCCAAACCGTCACGGGATTGTTCTCGGTAGCGATCGATCAGGGATTGGCACTGTTGCTTACCCGCCGATGGACAGTTGAACTGTGCCGAACACATACCGTTGGGAGATTCCGACTCATCGCTGGAAATATAAAACAAAAAATTAGCTTCACTTTGAGGAAAAAATTAACTTAAATTTTACTCACTTTTCAATGTCATTATTCAAACTTCTTTGAATGATAAGATCTTCGATATCTACAACGGTGCGGGGACTCGTTGTTCCGCTTCTGGCGCTACAACATCCATTGCCATCACCGTTGCCTTCACAGCCGGACTCTCTACCGCGAAGAATCTCATCATCGCTCGAGGTCAAAGAGTGGCGCCTCCTATGAACGCCACCGTTAATGGAGGATTCCTGTTGGATCAGGTTGGTCACTGAACTGGACCCCACCGTGCTGGATTCCGTATCGGGCGAGGAGACTTCCCTCGATAGACTTAGATAGCGCTCGTGGCGTTTCTTGAATCGCTGATGCAGAATCAAACAGCCGACGGTTACGATGAAGCACATCACCAGTAGAAACACGGCAATCGCGGCCTGGGCATTGCCGTATTGGAAGCTAGGGTTACGCTTTTCGGTAGGAGTGATGTTCTTGGTGTCGAGGAGAAACAGCAGAGACACGATCAACGTTGGCAGTCCCCAAGCTGCGGCAATCTGTTGGTAAAAGAAAAATGGTTAAAAATCGTACTCAAAGGTCTAAAATTAGCGACGATCACTCACAAATAATGGCCATAACTTCAGCACGAAGCAAAGACTGCGGCACTGTAGAAACAGAATTGTTATTGCCAAGAAAGCAGTCCAGAGCCGGCTACTGTAGCATCCAATCGTGAAGAAATAGAACTGCAGATACATCTTCCAGCCGCTGTTCTGATCAAAAGATGACCACATGATAACACCGATGTTGCAGATCAGTTGCGATATAATTAAACAACTGGTAATTCTGTGAGGCATCTTCTTCACTCGGCGAGTCAGCATGAACAAAACCAGCATCCAAACCGAACAAATAATCGCCACAATGCTGATGTCAAACGCGAACTTGTCCAGTTCGTTCAAATAGTCCGAAGGATTCAAATTCGTAATGGTGATCATCTTGGCCGATATAAACATTAGAGGAGCACTGATAAAGGTTGAGGCCACCATGCTGCTGGCCACCAGATCCACGTCTTGATTGTACTGTGAGGCGATGACAAAAACTCCCGGAGCCGCCGGAAATGTTCCGTACAGAAATCCAAAGGTACTCAGGTCAGTCGTTTCGCTGAAGTTAGCACCGGCATTGATGATGTTCACGGTTTGTCGAGTGACCAGAGGAAGTACCAGCAGCTTTACGATGATCAATATGCCCGGTAGAATGAATCCTGGACCTTGGAGAGCTGCGGCATTGCCGACCATTCTGAGGCCTAGCAGGAACAGTGAGGTCGCAGAGAAAGAATCTCCTAGCACCTTGAGGATCGACGAGAGGAAAATGGGCAACCCGTTGGGGAAAATGCGTCCCCCGATCACGCCCAGTAGGGTCATCAACAGTACCGGATTCAAGAAGATCGATTCGATGATTTTGACCACGACCAGGACCTTGCCTTTCAAAAGCTTACGACTTGAGGCATCCGTGTCCGATAGCTGCGAGCATGGGGGTATCGATGATCGACGGGTTTGTTGAGGCTGAAATAAAGATTGAATTGTACTCTTTCATTATAAAACACCATTGAAGGTTAAAACTACCTGTTCTTCTGCTGCTTTTGCTTTGATTTTTGATATCTCCATCAAAACGTATCCAATGGGGTTTAGGATGGCTAACGAAATTGGAGCCATAAGATATATGTAGGATGCATACTCCGGATGAATTTTTGAGTATAGCGCCGTAACTGATAAAATAAAAAAAACATTAAAACTCCAGTTCAGAATTGAACTACCAGATCATCTTACCAATTGGGAACCCAATTGCGAAATCATTGCTCTGGGTGCAGAAGATGGCCAGCAGTCCGGCACGACCATAGTTGATAGGCCGCGCTACCAACAGCGAGATGATACCAACCGATAGGAATACGATGGTTTTCGAGATCAGTATCGAGAGCAGGAAGTTCCAGTTCACGGTGCTCCAATCTAGCTGGGCTAGCGAGAGAAAGATTACCGAGGGTAGCGCGAATGTCCCAACGAAGGTGTTCAAGCCCTTGGCTTCGGTGTTGGTGATTATATTCAGGCGTCCAGCCAGGTATCTGGAAGGAAAGTTAGTCGGATCAATCCTATGATTTGTCTAAATCAGATTTGATTGAGATTTCTGCTGTTTGAAAAGAAAACGACCATTGCTAACGGCGAACGATAACAGCGAGTTGAGAATGCTACTTTTGAAATTGGGAACTAGTTGAAAATATCCTGGAAATTAGTTTGCAAAAATGAGACTTTTGTTTGCAAAAATAAATAAATCGTATTGAGACTTCTGTCCATTGTTAAATAAGGACAGTAGATTGAGATTTCTACTGAAAAGTCCAATTTAAACGGGTTGCGGCTTTTGTTTATGGATAAGTAAGAGGCAAATTGAAACTTCTGCTGCTTCAAGATACAAGATACAAAACGGATTGAGACTTCCACTTAAAATAAACGCTTATAGTGGAATAAGATTCCAGTCTATGAATAACAGTCATACGGCATTGACACTTCTATTGATTGAGTAGAACATGATGAAACTTCTAGGCAAAATATAGTATGAAAGCAGATCGAGACTTCTGTTAGTTGAGAAGAATATAGGCACCGGATTGAAATTCAACAGTTATGAACAATATGTAAGCATATAGAGACAACTGTTGGTCTCTTGATTCCAAAAAGTACAGTTCAGGAATATTGAGGGTATTGAGTCTTCTGCTTATTCTTTTTAAAAACGGAAACCAGATTAACACTTCTGCTAGTCAAATGTGAAATCGAATGTGTAGTTTTAAATTGTGTCTGAATAAATGAAAATAAAGAAAACTGAGACTTCCGTTTACGATGATCGGTATGAGCCCATTGAGAAATCTGCTGGCTGAGTAAATTTTTAGCGGATCTAGAATTATGCTTCTGGTTACTTGAAATAAAAGCGGTTGGAAAGAAATTGACAGTGAATCAAGGCATTGGTTCAAGAGATTTGTTTTTCATTTATGAAGGTTGATTACTGAAGAATAAATCTCAAGAAAAAGAGTGGGAGTTCATACACTATATGTTGATTCTAAGAAATGAAAACAAAACAAAACAAAAGGGACTACCTTTATATTTATTTTTTTTTATGAAAAATGATGGTTTGTTCCTCAGGTCAGGGGCGGCTCAAACAGTGTCTGTCTCGTAGCGAGCGGCTGAATTTATTAAATGCGACTCCCGCCAGCTAAGTCCAAAATGGCAGCCCCATCTCAGAATGGGGACCTTAGGCTAACAACATTATTTATTTATTATGATGAACAATATTCCTCCAATTCACTAGGTCCATGGCAACCATTCTCCAACTTCTCGGGCATCCCACATTCACCAGATCACGCTTCATTTGGCCTAACTGTGGGAGTGGAATGACCCCCTCAGTTGTTCTACGCCCCTGCAGAAAGAGAGAAATAAGCACAGCGAATTTTATCAGTGTAGAGTTTCTTGCTGTAGAGATTTGCTATTGTATTCGTTAGTCAGTTAGCATTCAGATTTTGTACCGATCACAAGCTAATAAAACCATTCTATATTTCGTTTGTAACTGCCGCGTGTTTTACGTTTGTCCGAAGTTTTTCGTCCCTTTTCCGAAGTTTCCGGTTGTGCTCTGCTCCTTCAGGTTATCGGACCCAGGAGTGAAAAGTGGACAGTACAGTTTTTCGGCGGAATACGGGTTTTCCGGAGCAATCGCGATTCTCCGAGTTCGTACGCGTGCAGTGAAAATAAGATGGCGGAAGGCATAAAAATTTCCTTCGCCAAGTTGAACGCCAGCAACTATGTTGCGTGGCGATACAGGATGAAAATGTACCTGGAAAGAGAGGATGTTTGGTACGTCGTCGAGCAAGTGAAGCCGGAAGAAATCGATGGCCATGATGTGGTGCAAAAGTGGATCAGAGATGATCGAACGGCCCGATTGAGCATTTCCCTCTTCGTTGAGGATAGCCAGTTACGATTCGTGAAGAAAGCGCCGACGGCTCGCGATATGTGGCATAACCTCAAAAGCTATCATGAAAAAGCGACTATCGGGAATCAAGCGCTTTTGTTGCAGCAGCTTTGTTCGCTGAATCTCAGCGAAAGTGGAGACATCGAAAAACACATCGAGCTTATGGAAGATCTTTTCGAACGTCTGGATAACGCTGGGGTGGAGCTAAGCGAGCTTTTGCGAATAATTATGCTTTTGCGAAGCTTGCCTGCGTCCTTCCATAGCTTCGTCACGTCGCTGGAGAACAGGCCTCAGGAGGATTTGACAATTGACCTTGTGCTGACGAGACTTCGGGATGAATGCCAGAAGCGGGATAGCCAGCGAGGAAGCAGCGTCAAAATGGAGAAGGCAATGAAGGCAACAGTGAAACCGAAAAGTGAAACCCGGAAGTGTTATTTCTGCCAAATGCCGGGTCATCTGAAAAGTAATTGCCGGAAATTTCTCGCCTCGAAGAAGGAACAAAGTCCAAGCCAGTTTAGTCGGAAGGAAGCTTCAGAAGCGAAGCTAGTGCAAGTGCCAGTGCAGCGGGATGCTCAGAAGTCGAGCGAAGAATCAAGTGCCTTTGTCGGTGCAGTGTGTTTTGCTGCAGGAGGAGTCATCCCAGGAGCATGGACAGTGGATAGTGGTTGTACGTGTCATATGACCAATGACCGTAGTTTTTTCAACGAAATGAAGAAAAATTTTGTTGTTGAAGTAACCCTGGCTGATGGAACAAAAACCATGTCAGCCGGATGTGGAAGTGGTGTGTTGTTTGGCGTCAACGGAGACGGAAACCGAATCGCTATTACGCTGGAGAATGTACTTTACGTTCCCGCGCTGGAAGGAGGGCTAATTTCAGTTAGAATGTTAGCACTCAAAGGTTTTTCCGTGGTTTTCGGAGTGGATCGTTGCGAAGTTAGGTCTCCTGATGGCATTGTGGTGGTCGTTGGTGAAACTGTCGGCAACCAGTACAAATTGAAAACGGCCGAACAGTGTACGCTCGCAGTGACGGGCAATCATACCGCGACATGCCAGCACACTTGGCATCGCAGGCTTGGCCACCGTGATGCTGACGTCTTAGGGCTAATCAAGAAGAAAAATCTGGCTAGTGGACTGGAGATCAAGGATTGTGGCGAGCAGATAGTTTGCGAATGTTGCCTGAAAGGAAAGTTAGCCCGTCATCCTTTCCCAGCATTGACGGAGCGCAAGTCCAAGAAGCCTTTGGACCTGATCCATACGGACCTGTGTGGCCCGATGGAAAATCAAACACCGAGCGGCAACAAGTACCTGATGACCATGATCGATGATTTCAGTCGGTTCTGCGTGGTCTATCTCCTAAAGTTCAAGCATGAAGCAGCAGGGAAAATCATGGAATATGTTCGCTGGGCTGAAACCGGATTCGGACGGAAACCCCGCATCATTCGATCTGATGGCGGAGGTGAGTATTGCAGTAACGAATTGGCAAACTTTTACAAGTCCGAAGGTATCGAAGCACAGTTTACGGTTCCCTACTCTCCGCAACAAAACGGAGTAGCGGAACGCAAAAATCGAGCGCTTCAAGAGATGGCTAATTGCATGCTGCTCGACGCAGGTCTGCCCAAACGCTACTGGGGAGAGGCAGTACTGACAGCAGCATACATTCAAAACCGCCTGCCTACTCGTGCGGTGGAACGCACACCGTTCGAGCTTTGGACTGCGTCGATACCGGACTTAACCCGAATGCGAGTCTTCGGTTGCCCTGCCTATGTACACGTGCCAGACTGCAAGCGGAAGAAATTTGAGCCCAAAGCGAGAAAGCTCGTGTTTGTCGGATATGCGGATCAGCAGAAAGGATGGAGATTCCTAGAAAAGGAAAGTGACCGGATCATCGTCAGCCGCGATGCGCGGTTCATCGAGCTGGGCAACGGCTCAGAGGAGGAGAGTGTAGCTCAAAAGAGCAAAGAAGTTCCGGAGAAAATAAGTGAACAAGAAGAGTGTGAAGTGATACTCGTCCCGAAACGAGATGAAGAGGCCATTGAAGAGGCCGAAGAATCAGTGTATGAAGACGCTGACGACGATAGTGATTTCCTCGGATTCGAGGGTGAAGAAGTTTATCGTGGAGATAGTGAAACTGGACTACAAGTGCAAAGAAGGGCTCCTCGCTCTACGAGGGGTGTTCTTCCAAAAAGATTGGACGACTTTGTTGTCGGGCTGGCATCTCACGACGAAGAACCAGAGAACTATCGTGTGGCAATGAGTTTGCCTGAGTGGAAAAGTGCTATGAACGATGAACTAAAAGCACACGAGCAAAATAAAACGTGGGATCTCGTGAGATTGCCAACCGGAAAGAAAGTAATAAGTTCAAAGTGGGTGTTTAAACTAAAACGCGATGAAAGTGGAAAAGTGGTTAAACACAAAGCAAGGGCGTGGATTTCACGGATGTTTTTGCCCCGGTGACGCGCATGACCACGTTGCGCGCGTTGCTGGCTGATGCGGGCAAGAAAGGATTGGTGCTGAAACAGTACGACGTCAAAACCGCGTACTTAAACGGAACAGTGGAAGAAGAACTGTTCATGCGGCAGCCACCGTGTTTTGCCGTACCTGGACAGGAGGAGAAAGTGTGCAGATTAGTAAAAAGTATTTACGGGCTGCGCCAATCGGCGCGCTGCTGGAATAAGGCGCTGCACACTGTTCTGACGGAGAAGCTGGGATTCCAACAGTGTACATCCGACTCGTGCCTCTACACCCGAGTTGTCGATGAAGTGAAAGTGTATTTGCTAGTGTATGTCGATGATTTGTTGCTTGTAGACGAGAAGGAGATCGACAAAACATTCGAAAACTTGAAGGTGGAATTCGAGCTGACGTGTCTAGGTCCAGTACGTCACTTCTTGGGTCTGGAAATCCAGAAAGAGGACGGCATCTACTCAATGCGGCTTACGGCCTACATCGAAAAATTGGTCAGGAAGCTGGGTATGGACAAGGCAGCACCGATCAAGACACCGATGGATCCGGGATATGTGTCCGCCAACTCTGACAGCAAATTGTTCCCAGATCAAACAGCATACCGCAGTCTAGTGGGTGCGCTTTTGTATTTGGCTGTCAATGCAAGACCGGACATATCCGTCAGCGTGGGCCTGCTTGGACGGAAGGTAGCCGAACCGAATCAAAGTGACTGGTCCGCAGCAAAGCGTGTTGTCCAGTATTTGAACGCGACCAAGGATCAGAAACTAGTGTTTGGGCCAGGTCAAGGATGGAAGTTAATCGGTTTCTCTGATTCCGATTGGGCCGGAGATCAACGAACCAGGCGATCAACTACTGGTATGATCTTTTTCTATGGTGGAGGACCGATTTGCTGGGTGAGCAAAGGCCAGGATTCCGTCGCACTCTCGTCGCTAGAAGCAGAATACAATGCACTTACGGTGGCATGTCAGGAGGCAATCTGGGTCAAGCGATTGCTCTCTGACCTAGGCGAATTTCAAGACGATGCAATTACAATCTTCGAGGACAACCAGGGGTGCATCTGTTTTGCGACGGCGGAACGATCCAGCGGACGAGTTAAGCACATAGACACGAAGAAGCACTTTATTCGTGACCTGTGCGAACGCAAGATCATCGTACTGGTGTACAGTCCTTCAAGCGAGATGGTTGCGGACGGATTGACCAAGCCGTTGGGACGGCTTATGTTCAACAAGTTTATCGAACGGATTGGACTATCAGCTTAGAAGAAGTTGGTGGTCATTCAGGAGGAGTGTGGGAGTGGAATGACCCCCTCAGTTGTTCTACGCCCCTGCAGAAAGAGAGAAATAAGCACAGCGAATTTTATCAGTGTAGAGTTTCTTGCTGTAGAGATTTGCTATTGTATTCGTTAGTCAGTTAGCATTCAGATTTTGTACCGATCATAAGCTAATAAAACCATTCTATATTTCGTTTGTAACTGCCGCGTGTTTTACGTTTGTCCGAAGTTTTTCGTCCCTTTTCCGAAGTTTCCGGTTGTGCTCTGCTCCTTCACTAACCACCTCGCTCGTCTCGTTCCTACCGGATTCGCAGCGAACAACTGTTTTGCAGGACAGTTGTCCGGCATTCTCGCAACATGTCCTGCCCAGCGTATTCGTCTAGCCTTTGCCACTCGTTGGATGCTGGGTTAGCCGTAGAGTCTCACGAGCTCGTGATTCAGCCTTCGTTTCCACACTCTGTTCTCCAGCACGTCGTCAAAGATGGTTCTTAACACTCGTCGCTCGAATCTCCAAGTGTGAGCAGGTCCTCCTCGAGCTATATCCACGTTTCGTGCTCGTAGAGGACAACCGGACTAATGAGCGTCGTGTATAGGTTACATTGATGTCTTTTGTGTTAAGGACTTTCTCGCACTCGACTTACAATAAAAAACAGCTGTATCTTGCTTGGCAGTCTACTACAAACTGACTCTACCTTTATTCTTCAATCGTCTTCATGCAACATCGGATCGCGTACCGTTCGTGATCGAACACTGACACGACAATGTCCAAGAGCTCGGAAGAGCGGTTGAACGTTTTCATAACACCGATAAAAGTAATAGGCTCCGTAGTTGTTCAATCGAATGGGAACATGCAGTTGAAGCGTAGGACAATCTATTCACGATGTCAGTAGATCGGCGAAGAAAGAGGCTCGTGTTGTGTCTATGAGACGACCTCAATGTTCGTAGCTTGGCAGGTGAAACGGGTCTTTTTAGTTTATGTGTCTGAGGGCATAACGCAAGAAGCGTCGTTGGATCGCCTCGAGCCGCTTGATACCGTTCTGGTATTAGGGAAACCAGACAGCTGATGCGTATTCGAGGATGGATCGAACTATGCTGCAATACAGGCTCCTCAGACAGTACACGTCCTTGAAGTCCTTGGGCACTCAAACTAAAAATCAGAGGCTTCTAGAGGCTTTATCCACGAAGTAGTTCGTATGTGTTTAGAACTCTAGCTTACGTTCTATTTAGTATTAAGCCCATGTCATCGATACGGTCCACCCGCGCAATGGACTCATCTCCTAAGAAGTACTACACGCATAAAGGCTGCCGTCTCGTCTTCGCGAGAAACTGATGACTGCACATGTACTGCGATTCAAAGGCAGGCAGTTTATGTCACACCAGTGTGCGAATAGATTGAACTGGTTTTGCAGGAAATCAATGTCGTCATGGCCGTTTATGGGGTAGAACAATTTAAGTTCATCAGCATAACACAGTTTCGGCCCGTCGAGCAGTGATTAAAATAGAAAAGTTAAAATAGACTAACAAGATAATTGATCCTAGGTGACTACCTTGGGCGCACACCGGAGGAGGCTGAGAGTTGGCTGGATAGAGAGTCTTCTGTGCGAACTGCGGAACCAGCCAAGTAAAGGTCCACAGAATCCTAAGCGTCCAAGCTTCCCAATGGCAATACCGTGGTTCACCTTATCAAACGCTGCTGACAAATCGGTATAAATGGCGTCGGTTTGAGACTTAGTAGCAAAACCTTAATGCACATAGGAGGTGAAGGTCAACAGGTTCCAGCTAGAGCCTTGAACGCTGGAAGAGAGGGAACCATCAGGCGGAGGAAAACGATCAGGAGGGCCTGAGCTTATAGACTGGAGAACCCCTACGCCACAGATGAACTCAGGGCCGAGACGACTGAAGACGTTACCGGGAATCAGCGCGACTGAGTCGAAGGGAGTAGAAGTCTCCGTTGGACCTGATAAGTTACGTCCCGGTGATGAAGGCCCTGTGCTTGTCGCAAGGATCGTTGTATGGATCTGTCAATTGGTAGAAATTGTAAGACTGGCTGTTAGCCAATTGGTAGAAAGTGCTGTGAACCCCTATTAATCCCTAGGGTCGGCACGCTTACCACAAATACTATGTTGCAGGGAAATTCGGGAAGACTAAGGTAAAACTCCTAGGCTTAACAATTGGTACCTTTATTAATTTTGCAGTTTCCACCGACCACTTTCTTAGTACTATCTAACCTTTAACGCGGGAATGTACTCCTCCTTCCTCCTTCGGCGTCGAGCTCGGGTTCGTTGAGGTCGGCTTGGAGGCCAGCAGGTTCTCGCTGAGTGTAACCGGCCCCACCTTGGGTGCTGAACCGGGCACTGTTGGTTCTCCGACGGTAGGCGAAGCGGCACGTGGCAAGTGCGTACCTGGTCCCACCTTGGGTGCTGAACCAGGTACCGGTGCAGGTCAAACCGACGTTGTAACGGTTGTCGGTCGACGCTGTAGGGGGTCGCGCAAGGCGCTCTCGGATTGAGTTTAAGAGAGTTTTAAACTCGAACAGCGGGGTCCTGTTAAAGTTCAGGAACAATTTAGAGAACGAAGGTTTTGGGCAGCAACAAAATGGTGGATGGTTACCTGTAGTTCTTAATTCAAGGCTCTCGAATTGGTTTTGTGTCATTCAACGATTCACAACGTATTCACAGATTTAGGGATCAGTATCAGATTTCCCTTTTAAATTCAGCAAGTCCAAATTGTTGTTGTGTGGACTTTATGAGCTGATGAGTTCGCGAACTATTTTAAAAATGGTTGGTCGTTTCTTTCATGACCGGCCTTGAACCATCCCCGATCGTCGCCCTTATTCTTCGCTTCGCCATATCGCTTCGCCATTTCGCTTTACGATTTCGCCACTCCGCTCTACGATTGCGGCTCACATCTCTTGGAGTCCCTCTGGTGGTGGGTTGTCGAACGAACTGTTTCGCCGTGTTGTTCGCCGGGTTAGGGTGGTTTGGTAAATTGACTCGCCAAGGAGAAACCCTTAACCCCCACGAACACCACTGCAACATTATTTAGTTAATCTACAGCAAGATCACTTCAACATCCTCCGACAGACTAGCAACGCTTACAAAATTCATCACGCGAGAGATGGGCTCTTGAATTCGAAGGGTACTTGTCTGTTAAGGTGATCTGAGGAGCCTCGTCACCACAGACGAACTCAGGGCCTAGACGACTGATGACGCTGACTGGAAACGGCGCGACTGAGTCGAAGGGCTCGGAGATCCCCAAAAGGCAAAGCTCGGTTCGTCTCGGTGATGTGACCCAAGTCGAAGTGACTGGTAGAACCGTGACAAATCGACCGCCGCGACGAAATCTTTTGTAAGACGAGGTCATGTCACGAACATTGCAAGTTCTCGAACAGAATGAATACTTGCCGTTGAAAACCGGTCGGAGAACTTCGTCACCGCAGTCGAACTCAGGGACCGAGGACGTTGGCTGGAATCAGTACGACTGAGTCGAAGGGCTCGGAGGTCTCCATAGTGATTAAAGGGTTGCGCCCCGGGTAGAAATCCTTGACGGCGAATATGATTGACACGAGGATCCGACAAAATTGTAGCAAAAACTTGAGGCTGAGGTCGCGAGGGACTCGTTATCGAAACACGATGGTCTTTCAATATCTGCAATTATTGGTGTGGCACAACCAGTGGTGTAGAAATCCCGGAAGTTAAAGATGGACTGAGCGAGGTCACAGGAGGAAACGAGAGGGAAGGTGTCGATGGGTTTTTTGATCCAAGATTCTCAAACTCTCTAATCAGAATTCCAGCGGGCCAAGTTCTAGGGAAAAGAGCGGCGTCTTTGAGCTTAGGGTCCATTCCAACCATAAATGGAATGGACCTAAGCGTATTTACGTCGACATTTTTTCGTACCAGTATGTGAACCTCGGCAGATTTTCCAGGCATTCCGTGACGAGTTCTTCGATGCCCTTAGCTGCGACGGTATTTTGTAACCTTCCAAGGTAGACCCTAAGTTTTTTCTCCCTAGGCGCAACAGCGGCTATCGATTTAACGGTGACTCCTGGGTGGGTAGGAGGCTTGAGTGGGTGATTCGATATGCCGTCGCTTGTTTGTAGTTGCTTGTGGAGTTAATAGTAGGCACGACTTCCGCTGATCATTCGCCGCCGGATTTCACGGCTGGTGTCATTGTCCGAGGTCACCAGTGTGTCCAGATAGACAAAGTCTTCGGCTCACAACATATTGCCCCCGATTTCTAAAATTGTTACGGAATCCAAAAGAAACGATCGACCGGGACCTTTGGCGACGACTTTTAGCATATGAAAAAATAATAACAGGAAATTCAAATTCGAGTCGAAAGCCTAAACTAGATAGAGTGAAGGACTTATTTTGAACCACTTTGTCTTTAGCTAATTAGCTCTCTTATAAAGCAATTAATCATGAAAATATTTAACAAATATAGTTGAAACCCGGGCACTAAATATATATTGCACTACATTTTTTCATGATTAGTTGTTTTATAAGAGAGCTGAGCAAGGTGGTCTTAAATAAGTCCCCTGGTCCAGAATAAATCCGTTACCCTATTACTTTGAGAATGGTCGTTGGTTTCTTTTGAAGTGTATGCATCAATCAATTTTAATGCAGAGCTGAATGAATAAGTTAAGAATACAAAGTACAGATTTTTCGAATTTGTTTAAAAGTTCAATTGTTCAAAATTAGTTCTTCGTTCTTTGCTGAAAAAACATAAATTACATGCAACAAACAACACGACAATAGTGATGTTGTGCTCAATTTTTTCTCATGAATGCGAGACGAGAAATGCCATCGTAATATGAAGCTAAGAACGTGTCTAAAAAATTTTTTATCATCAGGTTTTTTTTTATCCCAAGAAACGAACCTTGTTTCAGTAAACTGATTACCATCTTCAGTTCTTGACTTGTCACGATCATGCGTTAACACGTTCTATTCAACAGTTCCTTCAACTCACGCGACTAGCTTTACTTGACAAATGCGGGAACAAAAAAAAATTAACCGTAGAACAACAATCGCTTAAAGTTCACGATCTGAAACGATTAATAATTGTCTGTAGAGTAGAAACACCTGGTGAATCAGTAGGGGGAATTTCAATAATATTATTAACCAGCAGACTTACTGGCTGGTCAATATGCTTAAGTGCTTTTTTGCTGTCGCTCTTATGATTGATATGAATGGTCAATCGGAAAAAAAAATTGATGGATTAGCTAGAAATTATGAAGTGAATTATTTATCCTACTACAGAAGTTCACTCAAAGCTAAGCAAAATTTAAATGATCATTTTGTAAGATAAGTGTTCATTTGTTCGTCATTTTAGTTGTCCACATTTATTCAGTCTTCAAATCCCAAATTGGCTAAGACGGTGTACATATGTCTTTTAATTTACTTATGAAATTACCAACTGCGAATCAAAAACCTTTTTGCTGTCAACTTTCAATTTGAACCTATAGGAATTCAGTCAAAAGTAAAAATAAACAGCTATTCGTGAAGATATATTATGATAGGTAATCAGACAATAAGGACAGGATCAACTCTAACAGTCTTACTGAGTCATGTCATGCTTGCAGGGCGACACTCAAATATATCCAATTTTTAGCTTTATAACTCGACTCGTCGTCCCCATCAATTGACGGGTATTTCCCGGAGCGTTCCTTTTTATCATAATAACAAGGGGCAAAAAATAAGGAACTTTAAGCCAATTGAGGCTCATTTAGGAGCTGATGGTTGAATGACTCACTTCAGTCGTTTTGTTTTATGTCTATACTTGATTTACTTTGTATCGTTTAGTATGAAAAGGAATGTTTTTTTTTATATCCGATGTCCGTAAAAATCATTTTTTTCATCTTTCTCTCGAAACCTACAATTTTTAAATTTAATTTTTTTTTATATAAAAGGCGAAGAAATTTGTTTTTGAATTCTGGTGTAGAGAATTAGAATTGTGTCGACACAACCAATTAGTACTTTTTCATGAAGTCGTTCTCTCGATTGTAATTCACAAGAACAGCGTAGAAAGATACGCTCAAATGCCGGTGACGGCGAAGTCTAGCCGCAAAATTACAGACTCTCAACGTGAAGATTAGCTGGCGTCAAGTGACAATGAAAGCTGTATATTAGGGTGCCAATGAATGTATAGGAAAAAACTGCATGATAGAATTTTGAAAATCAAACTTATACATTTTGAAGATTGACCCAAAAAACTGATCTGTGCAAAATTTCAGCGTAATCGGACTTGGTTTGGGGTGCCTTACAGCACTCAAACTTTCGGCTTTTTGGCCCTCAAAAATCACCAAAGGGGGAACCAACGGAAATCGAAAAAATCGAAATTTTGATTTTGATGCCAAATGACTTACAAATGCATGAAACGTCAAAAGCATGTGTTTGGGACTCAGTCGGTTTTCCGTGAAAAGGTCGGTTTTTTTTAAAGTTCCAGAAAGTAGATTTTTGTCCAAGATTTTTTTTTCGAAATAACACCAGATCTCGAAGTTTCATGCATTTCTAAGCCATTTGGCATCAAAATGAAAATTTCGATTTTTTTTTATTTCCTTTGGTCTCCCCTTTGGGGATATTTGAGGGTAAAAAAAGCCAAAATTTTGAGCGCTTTGAAGCAACCCTAAATTAAGTCCGATTGCGCTGAAATTTTGCACAGATCATTTTTTTTTGGAAAAACGACAAAATGTGTATGGTCGGTTTTAGAAATTCGACATGACCCATTTGGCTGCCACCCTATTGTATATTGTCTATTATGAAGATCTATAATTTCGTCCCTATGTCTTGGAAAACCGGTGCACCGGGTCATTAAGTGAGTAAGAAAGTAAACTAACGTATTTTAACTTTTAATTCAGCCCCGTGTTTAGACGAAGTTTTTTCAGCTGAACTGTTTTTTTTTAATTTTCATTTGGGGACCTTCTTGAAAATAAAACAGATTTTCAGGCACGCGAACTGTTATTTTTGGTGTCAAAAAATGAAATCGTTTCAGTGTGGGCGTTGATATAGAATCTTATCGTCTCCGTATAAGTTGAAGCAAGCTATCGGTGATTATAAAAAGATTCATACTTTTTTCATTTTTTTTATTGCCAAATCTTTTGAATGCCAGAAATGCAACATTGTTCTTCTCTAAATTACAATTACGATCAAACCGGGTTTGATTGATCCAGAGTTTATGGATGACATACATTTCGTTAATAAAAAATCACTACCGAAGAAAATGAAATGAATCGGGACAAAAATTGGGAAAATTGTTGCATTTGAATTGTACACTAGGGTGTGTCGAATTGCAACTTTTTCCAGTTCCAAAAACTCTATAGTCTTTAAAGTTTACCTTTCGGTCAAAACGAACAACTGAATTTTTGCAGATTTTTATAATGAGATTTAGGTACCCGGGTTTGATATTAAAAAATTAAGCTCAGAATCGAATCCCCGAAAAACGCTTCTAAAGGCCAGAAAATGAATTTGAAAGTTGTGATCCCAATTTAAGCTAAAAATCCCCGAAAAACGGTTCTAAAGGCCAGAAAACGCATTTCAAAGTTGTGATCCCGAATTAAGCTATAAGAATCCCCGAAAAACGCGTCTATAGGGGAAAGTCGGGTAAGACGGACACCTTAAGGTAGAATCGCTATAGAAAATCAGATATTGCTTTTTTCATCGCTGTTTTCGTGCAGATGGGCAGTTTATGTTGTTTGCTAACGCATTAACCATTGGCATCAGTAAATTTTCTGCATCAAGACTGTTTTTAAAGCAATCTAAAATATGCTTGCAAATTACACTTTTTAAAAATGGTCGGGTAAAACGGACACTGCTTAGAAAAGGTAGATATTGCCGGAAAAAATTCTGTTGAAGTACATAAATTTGTGAATTGAACATTTGATAATATTTATAAACCAAAGCGGAACCAACTGGTCCAAATACTGTAGCGAAATTGGATGGTTTTCGGAATTCCGTATTGTATAAGCGCTTCCTTTACCGAGAATCTACTTTTAACAGCTTTAATGGCCTGTTGAGGATGCAAGAGTGCTTTTGGGCCGACAATGGATCGATGGAAAAAGCTAATTTTCCGAGTGGAGTCGCCACTAGCGCTCAGAGCTGTCAAACCTCATGATCAAAGTAGCAGATAAAACACAGAAAAATCAACAAAACATGGCACTGTGTTGTACTATAAAAACTCGAGCGGACAAAAATCGTAAAAAAAAATCAATTAAATTTTTATTAGGAAAAAGACTCTTTGTTTAAAAATCCTCGTATTTCAGAACTATTGAAAAAAAAAGGAAAATTGCGAAGATATATATGTTTGATAAAAAAGTAGCAAGGCAAATTTATGATCGCTGATTACAAAACATTACAAAACAATACTTTTGATGTAAACGTTAATCTCTATGAAAATACAGTGCTGAGATGCTTCAGAATCGCTAATAAGAATATAAAGTATGAGAAAATGAAAGAAATTAGAAAAAATTAAATAATTAAAGATTTCGGACGAGATCATTTAGGTCCGGCTGATTTTTTTTATGTTTTACGTGGATGTTTAACAAGTTCTGAAAAGTTCAGTTCCGATCTCAAAATTTGAAGCTTTTTTATAATTTCACCAGTGTTAGTTTTTTGGACCTATCCTCTATGAAAAGTAATTATAAAACGATCAGATCAGTTTTCCAGATTTCCAGGTCACCCGTCATTGGCTTTGAAGCAGCCACTGAAATGATAGGAGCTCAAGTTCCGCTCAAATACATGTATAATTTTTTCCATTTTTTATAAAAAAAATATTATTTAATTTTTAAATTTAATTTCCAAAATGTGATCGTGAAATATAACCCGTTGATCTTACGATTGTAACCAAAAAAAAGACTGTAAAATTGTTAAAAACATTTCAATTCATGTTTGTGTTTCGAAATTATCGAAATTTTCGGTTAGTTTAAAAATTAATCAAACAAAAGCTACTCCTCGAGTACTCGAAACGTAAAGACAACTAGTAAATTTTGTTTGATTATTATTAAAACTCACCGGACATCGTCGATTATTTCGAAGTGCAATCAAAAGCGTTGAAAAAACCAAAACTCCGATTAATATAAGTTTGTCCGCTTGCTTGTACGACAATCGCTCATAGTGCGTTACCATAGTTGGCATCAGCCTTGCCAGATCTACGGATTTCTCCGTAGTTCTACGGATTTTCAGCATTTCTACGGAGCTACGGACAGCGTTGCCAACCTTCCAGATTTTTCTGGATTCTTCCAGACTTTTTGGACTTTTGCCAGACTTTTTTTTAGGTATCCAAACTTCCAGACTTTTGTCATTTCTTCCAGACATTTCCAGACTTTTGAGTTTCGACATGAAAATTCAAAATTTTCGTTGTAAAATGGCAGGAAATGATCTGAATTAGTAATTGAAGAGTGAGGAAGGCCACTAAGATGATAGTAAAACAAGAAGAAACGCATAAAACGTATTACCGCCGATATCGTCACACTAATCTCAGGCATTGATAGTGTATAGAATGTATGATTGTTTTGAAGTAATAGGTGTTATTCCCTAAACTGCAATATTGCGATCTGGCGACCAAAAAAAAAAAAAGGTCATCGGCTCTAAAGTTGGCTATCCAGACTTTTCCAGAATTTTTTTTTAAAACCTTCCAGACATTTCTGAAAAACAGTTGGCATCCCTGGCTACGGATCGATGCTCGAAACAGTTCGTCGCGCGCGCTCGTCCTAAGCAGACGTGTCTTTCTTTTCTCCTACACGTCGTGCTGATTTGGTCTCTTGTGCTTTCGTAGATACATTGCAATAGAAATAATACTAAAAAGAAAAATGGCTACTTGTGTGTTTTACCAAAAATGTTAGCAGCTGTGTTTTAAAAACGAGTTACGCATGAAAAAAAAAGTTATATCAAAATGCCAAAATAGTGTGCACTCTATTTTAGTGCGAAAATAATGGCAGGATGAAAAACCATATTGAATGGTGTTGCGTTCGTCGGTCAAATTTCGTCGCTTGCTTTGTTCAAGATGTCGTCTGGATCGTTTTTTCGGAATAAAGTGTTGTATGATGGAGTTAAATGATATGGTTCCGAAAGTGATAAATAAGTGCAAAAGCAAACAAATCGGCATTAGTGAAATTTTGTGAAAGAAATTTTGAAACCGGTTTGGCGCAGGAAGAAGGAAACCTCGATTTCAATTGGATTTAAGCCAGCCATATTGGAAAGAAATTCGGTGAGCTCGTTCCATTGCATTTTTTCTCTATCTTATAAGACTTGTAAGGAGCGCCAGTAAATCTACAGTGGCGAGTAGCGGAAGCAGCTATAGAAACTTATCCAGGGTTGCCAATTTGTTGAACTTTAGAATGATATTAGTTTGAACTGGAAGTTTATTGGTTTTTTGATTCAATTTTTTTAAATAATAGTTATGTGTAGCATATGTGTAGATTTTCGATTACAGGTGTTGAATAGTTTCTTAGCTGCACGGCTAGCAGAGTTATCTCCACTGTGCTACTGAAGTATTCGACTCCGTAACTGTATCCTTTTAAAGCTGGCCTACAATAATCATATTTTATTTTCATTCTGTTTATTACTCTTACCATTATTTGATTATATACTAATGTTTTATATTGTCATTTTCGTTGATTTTATTATTCCTTATTCTGCAGATCAAATAAACATATATTTTTAGAAGGAATGCATCTGGGGATAACCCAAAGAAATTATTGCAAGCGGCACGGGTAGCCGGCCATTGCAGGTTTCTGAGGGTTGGATGCCTTCCTTCGACGAACCATCGGACCGTGGAAGCCTTAGAAGAAATTCGAAGGCCAAGCCACACAGACATAGGCAGGACCTTGCTACCGATGGGGGAACTATACATACATACATACATACATACAGCTACGGATCGATGCTCGAAATCTACGGATTTTCAACATTTCCTACGGATTTTCTACGGAGAACCGAAAAAAATCAAGGGATTCTGCGGATAAATGAAAATTGTACCTGACGACCAAAAAAAAAAAAAAGGTCATCATGTTTTATTTGGCGAAATCAGTACATTTTCCGATTCTCGTAAAATCTACGGACTTGAGCGGTTTTCAATCTGGCAACGCTGGTTGGCATAGTTACCACAGGAATTGTTTTATTTTCATAATAAACAAGAATGAACGCCAAGGATAGGCATGAAGTAAACATGAAAAGTTAGGCTGGCAGATTTTATGAGGTTTTAATTCATATTGGAATAATTTTTTTTTTCAACGAGTGCGAGTGGTGCAAAAAACAATGGAATTTTATGTTATGCTTTCTAGAACTTTTCAGCACATTTTCGAGCCCTTTTTCAAAAACGGGTGAAAAATCGTGCCTTCAATTTGAAATTTTCAAACACAAAAACCGGGTATTATCCGGACAAATCAGAGCAAAGTTTATCCATTATTTAAACAAAATCAGGAAAAGATGGGATAAGCTTGTACCTTTATTTTTTCGTCGAAGCACATCAAATGTGTTCAATGCCTTAAAAAACACTTATTAATTTTGATGAAAATAATTATGAAATATCCATTTGCGGATCAGAAATTCAAACAAATAATTACTCAATTAGATTTTTTTTTTGTAAATTCAAAAAAATATGTGAATACACCCGGACAAAAACCGAATCATAGTAGTATAATCCAGGAATCCGGGCTGATTCGGACTCGCCACAATATTTTCCTTGAATATTTGGGCACGCCAGGGTAAAACCGGGAAATCTGGAATGCTATACGTTCTTAAAACCGTCGATATTAGAAATTTTTAAATCGATAAAGAAATATATTAAATTGATTGATAAACATAAGAAAAAAAAATAGCTAAATTGAAAATCATTATCGTTAGTTTGAAGGACAAGGTTAAAATGGACACTTGTTTAAAATAAACATTTGAATAGATTAATCTAGCTTAATTTCAATATAGCTGAATGTCAGTTGGAACATCTGAGAAGTTTTTTATATTATTAAAAATAATCTTTTTCATTCCGTTGAAGTAATTCAAAGGTTTTTTATTCAACAGTTGAAGAATGAAAATGTTATGGCCAGTCATTTGATCAATTTAATAGCATTCAATTTACAGTTGAATTTATCTAAAATCTTAATGATTTCATGTCACCCTAAGCTGATTCGCTTCAGTACAGCCACCTGATAAAAATAAAAAGGTTTTTAATAAATACGACAGATGGCAGGTTTGCATCTCTCTAGCGGAAAACTACGCAGAAGGTGCTATAAGAAATCCATTGCTCTTGCCAGAGTCTTGTTGTGAAAGTATTTGGAGGATCAGACCGATGAAAAATTAGAATAGAGTATTTCCTGAGACAGATTGTGGTAGGGTAGCTTTTTGTTTTTGTTTTGAAAAATGTAAACACCAACTGATCGGCATTTTGATCTTTGATGATGTGCACTGTTCAATGCTTTCTTTTAAAAACTTCTGTAATTAAAAGCATCAAAAAACCTTCATGTCTCAACTTGTTATGAATTTACAAATCATTAAACAAAGAATTTATATGCTCCTCACCAAGGTGCGCTTGCAAAATTACTACAATTGCATTGCCAATTTCATATCGTTACTATCTGGTCATTGAACATACGTAATGTTGTTGTTATGTTTACCCTACCACGATATGCCGAGAAAATGTAAACATGAGGAATCAGCTGTTCGTCTGACAAGTGGGGAAATGCCTTATTACCTGGAGAAACTTACGTGTCCGTTTTACCCGACCTGGAAGTGTCCGTCTTACCCGACCTAGGAACTTTTTTTTTCAAAACGTTCGTTGCTCAAGCTCGTTGAGCATATTCTTATCATTAGATTTATGCCAAACATCGTAATTTTCGAAATATTGAAAGTGTCCGTCTTAACCAACTTTCCCCTATAGATAAAAGCGAATTTTTTTTTTGAAGATTGTCACTTTTTTGGTTTTTCTTAAATATTTTATTCTTACGCGATGCAAGTGAAATTTCTATATTGTGCATTTTTTTTTTAATTTCAGAAACGTAGCTGGTGATCTAACAGCTGAACACAGACTTCTGACAATTTTGTACGACATTTTCCTTTGTCGGAAGTCAGTTGAAAGTCGGAAGTCTGGACTTGCGATATAAAATTTAGTGCTGGCGCTTACTGCAATATTCACTATACGGAAAAAAATTGCATGGGTTTTTCAAATACAGGATCATGATGATTTTACTATGTCCATGATCTAGTATTTTCTACCACGATTTAGTATTTTGTACCAGAAATCTGGGCTAAAGTACTACGACATAGTATTTTTAGTATGCGAACTTTCACAGCTCATAGTAATTTCCTCGTGTCTAAATTACCATGCGCATGATATTTAGACATTTCACGATTCGTGTTCTTGCGAAAATACTATATCCATAATAATTTCTTCATTGTTTTTCTTAAAACAAGCGTTTCTTTCGACATTATCTCAAAAATTACCGCGCGTGTTTCGTTCAACGATCAATTTATGATCAAAAAGTGGGCTTCCCACCTGGCCAACTTCCGGTCCCGGCTCGAATCGATAAAAAAATCCTACTGGAAGTGCTGGAGCCGTAAGCCGAATTTTACTCGGTGGCACTTCGATTTCCAGAGGAACTTGCCTAAAGTACATCGATCGGTCCAGAAGATGTAGTCTATCAGGTGAGTGAAACTGATTTTCTAATCAACCTACATTTTATCAATTAAGCAAACAGAATTGTTTTTGTAATTTTTTTTATAAACCGTTTTCCTTTTCTGGATTTCTATCGGAAGATTATCATCCACCACTTCCCGGAACGATGGCCTCAAAAGGACTGCAAAACATCCCAAATCGGTTTGTGAACAGTAATTGATTTTTATAATTTTTTTTTTCAAAATATTCCAATCAATCAGCAGATGTGATTCGGTCCGGCCTACTATGCTTCACATGAAGTGAAGTTATGTTAGTGAAACACCAGTGGTAAATTAAAAAAGTAATATGAAAAATTTGCATTTTCAATTTAAGGGTTCAAAATATCACAATAATTAGTAAAATCGATTAGGCTACGGGATATTCATACCATGCTGCATGGTAATTTTACGATTTGGATAATGCTAACTATGCTTGTTTTTATCATAACACATACTATTTTTAAAATTGAACATATTAATTTTACTATGCACGATGTAGAAGAATTTATGATTCCATTGACAATTTTGATATGAACGTAGTCGAAATTACTATGCGCAGCCAAAATCAACACAATTCAAAATAACCATGGGCGTAGTATTTTTAAGAATAAAACATTAGTGACTCAAAAATATGGTTGCGTGTTGTTCATTTAAACCACACTGAACCCAAATTCACTCTTAAAATACATATGATTTTTCACTTAAAAAAAAGGATCCAGTGGTTTTCTTCCATTCAAGTGCGACATATACATTTCACTTGGCAGTCACTTAAATTTCAAGTGAATTCATCCACATTCACTTCAGTCGTCACTTGAATTTGAAGTGAGAAAAAATATTCACTTCCCCATCACTTGAATTTCAAGTGAATGTTGGGTTGTAATTGTGTTTATTTTCAGAGTTCAAAATGGCAAATTCTAAAGAGCAGCGTTTAAGGCTTATGCTGGATTTGGATTTTCCGCGGTGGTTTGTGTTAAATGTGATGTAAGAAAAAGTTATTTAAAGGTGTTATCATGTTTCAACTTGTGGGTTGAACGGGACAGATTTTCTGGTTTGCAGCAGGGAAGATTTAGAAGTCGCACTATCCGCAGTAACCGATCTGCCTTGGGATTACGATGGAATTTTCCTTTCGCCATAAATTTATGGCGAAAGCGTATATGTAAGTATTTGAAATCGTAGTGCTGTTCTTTAAATGTTCTTTTATTTAAAAACGCGAGAGATAATTAACTAGAAACTTACTTAGAAACTCAGATAAATTTCACTCGAACGTCATAGTGCAATTCACTTGACCGGTCACTTAAGTGAATTCACTTGACCGATCACTTAAAATTCAAATGAAATTACGTATGGCGAGAATTTACTACAGATGTCACTTATTTTTAAGTGAAAATTATTTTGGGTGCACGGATTTAGTAATTTTACTATGCTTTTTTTGTGTGTAGCTTCAACTTTACCCACACTGAACCCAAATTCACTCTTAAAATACACATGATTTTTCACTTAAAAAAAAGGATCCAGTGATTTTCTTCCATTCAAGTGCGACATATACATTTCACTTGGCAGTCACCTAAATTTCAAGTGAATTCGTTTACATTCACTTCAGTCGTCACTTGAATTTGAAGTGAGAACAAATATTCACTTCCCCATCACTTGAATTTCAAGTGATTGTCGGGTCGTAATTGTGTTTATTTTCAGAGTTCAAAATGGCAAATTCTAAAGAGCAGCGTTTAAAGCTTATGCTGGATTTGGATTTTCCTAATTCTTTACTAGGCGATTTTGGCGGTAGTTTGTGTTAAACGTGATGTAAGAAAAAGTTATTTAAAGGTGTTATCATGTTTCAGCTTGTGGGTTGAACTAGACAGATTTTCTGGTTTGAAGCAGGGAAGATTTTGAAGTCGCACTATCCGCAGTAACCGATCTGCCTTGGAATTACGATGGAATTTTCCGATCAATAAATTTATGGCGAAAGCGTAATGTAAGTTGAAATCGAGGTGGTGTTCTATAAATGTTCTTTTATTTAAAAAACGCGAGAGATAATTAACTAGAAACTTACTTAGAAATTCAGATAAATTTCACTCGAACGTCATAGTGTAATTCACTTGACCGGTCACTTAAGTGAATTCACTTGACCCATCACTTAAAATTCAAATGAAATTACGTATGGCGAGAATTTACTACAGATGTCACTTATTTTTAAGTGAAAATTATTTTGCGTGTACGTTATTGGATTTATAGGTAAGTCGGGATATACCAGGAAAATCTGGAATAAACAATAATCCAAGTATAAAGTGCTATTCGTTAGCATTATCATGTACGATCTTCAGTGAAAGATGTTTTGCTGAACTGTAAGTTTTTGATGATTGTGTAGCTCTTTCAACATTACTTTAGAATATTTCATAAATTCCGTTATTCAACCCTAAAAGTTTGTGAAAATCACCTGTGATGCTTTTTTCTGAAATTTTACAGTTGAACTAGCTGATCCGGTAAACATCGTTTTACCTTTTACTTAACAAATCTTTAGAAAATGTTTAACTTCATCTAAACGACCTAAACTTCTTCATGCTCTTGAATCAATTTTCATGAAAATCGTATTAAAATTGGTCGAGTTGTGTCCTTTGATTGTTTCAATTTGATTTTGTAGGGCCCCCTTCCATAAAAATTGAGATTCTCGAAATTATTATACAAACCATTTCTGACTCGAAAAACCTTCGGATGCCAAATTTCACTTCATATCGACCGTCCGTTTACACGTGTTGGTGTTACAAAAAAGCCTCTATTTTCATATAAAAGATCATCTCAAACATCGTTAATTTGAGTCATATTTATTTAAAATAAGCCATCCATATTTTAAGAAACTCAAAAGATTTTTATAAACCAGCTTTAGAAAGTCTATACCAGTGGTATCTAAATTCAAATATGATAATCCATGAAATCTGTTAAAAAGTATATAGAATCAAGAACGTTAATTTTAACCTTGACGAAGGTTGCTTAAAATTCTGTAAATCTATGAGTTTTACACCTTTTGTAGAAAAAATATCGGGTTTTTGAGAATAGAATTCAAATTGTGAAAAAACTTTTCGAAAATGCGCACAGAAAAAGGATTTTAAATCTAAAAATTTCAAAACGGTTTAACGTCCAACGCTGAGAAGGCAGTGGTTTTCTTAAAATATATGTTTCTCACTTCAAGTTATCTCTTTGATTTATTTCCATAAGACTTTTAAATCAGATGGCATCAATTCAGATGGCAAATAATACTATCAGTTCAAAAAAGGGGTTAGATATCCTAGAAAACGATTCTTAATTTTTACGAACCATAGAAAACCTTTAATAATTTTTATTATTAATAAAATGAAAGGGAAACCCAAACAAATTCAAATCAATTAAAAATGATCAAGATTTAATGATACACCTATCCAATTTCGACTGGTATTATCCATCTTATATTTAAAACACGGTATAAAAATTCTGTGTTCTTAACAAATATATCAGGTTTATTGTACCACAAAAAGGAAAGTAATTTGAGAAATTCGGATTTTAACAAAACGCGTAACTTGGATGTCTCCGGTTAGACGGCTAATACTCGAAAACCTTTTCTTTTCTTGATGAACTTAATTTAAACATCATTGTTAGACATGAAAGCTTTAGGTTCGAAAGTTAGTTACATTGCAGAACGCAAATCTCGGTATATAATATTAGGTAGTTTTATTTTCTTTTTTCAGTTTTTTTTTGTCAAAACTTTGTCGTTTAAAAAATGACGTAAAGCTCTACTTATTATAAATAAATAGTATATAAAGTGCGGCCCGACGACAACATTTCAAATTCAAATTGGCCCGTTGCTTCAAAAGGTTGCTTACCTTTGTACTAAATTAAATTTTCTATCATTCGAAAGAAGAATAATTCGGTTACCAGAAATTTAGAGTCTCAAGATGCAATGGTTTGCAAAACTTGAACTTAAATTGCATTTTTTTAAACAAATAAAAACTTATACAGTAGTTTCTCGATTTTATCACTGTTCGATTTTATCAATACTCGCCAAATTCACGCTCGATTTTATCACGGTTACTGTTCCGATTTTATCACGCTTTGTAAGAAATCATTCAGAAAGCGTTTCCAGGACTTTAGTTTTCATTCAAAAGCGTAGAGCATCTTTGTTCATGATATTTTTATGGTTTATGTTATGGTATAAAGGTATTCAATTATATGAAAATGCCATTGAATTGTTTATTTTAGGAATATAGTATTTAAAATCGTCATTTGGATTTAAAAAACATTTGTAATAATCGACATAAGTATTTTAACGTCACGCTAATGCTAGTGTTGTCGCTTGTGCTTCGTTAGCCGCTCTAAAAAAGTAAACTTTTTTGGTTTTGCGAATTATTTAAAGATGTGGATGAATTTAAGCGTTTTTGAAAAGAGATAATTTTCTCTGATTTCTTTGTTGAATTTGTTTATTTGAATAGACGGCATGCGAAATCTTGATTGGACAGCCTTTAGTATTGTCTGAATAGATAATTTTGGAAGATTGAAATTCTGCTAGCATTGCCTTAAAATATGTAAAAAGGACTAAAATTTCTGCTTTTCTACATATGAAAATCAAAAGATTATCTACCCGCATTAAGCTAATTTCGAGAATCACACTTTAAAAGTCTAAATTGAGCAAATTTGAAAATATTTTTCACAAAGGAAAACTTTTTATTTAATGAAAGGTATAAAGTTTAAAATATTGAAATTTGTGGAAGAAAATTTTTAGATGCACTTTTCTTTTTTAAAACCGAAATAAAAGATAACGACTGTTAAATTTCTTTTAAAAATAAAAAACTTACTTGATTTTATTAAATGAATATTCTATAGGGTTTTATTTCAAGAAAAAAATCTTATAATCGCTATAGAGAAGAGTAATTTTATCTGAAATTGATTTTTTGAGTTTACTAATCTTTGATTATTACATCGTTTGATCGACATTTATTGATACAAAACGTTTCCAATACTGAAAACATTATTATTTATTGATAAAAGACAGTAAAATTACTTTATTCTTCTTTAATTTTTAGTTTCGCCAAATTCACGGTTTCGCCATATTCACGGTGAAATTTTTTTTGACCGTGATAAAATCGAAAAACTACTGTAATTAATTGTAAAAACAACCTTTTGAAACAAGTTTTTAGACATTTCTTTTCGTGCAGCTTGTTGGGTTAAGTAGGTTGGCTTGTTACATCCTTTTTAAGTTCAGGCTTTGAAGTGTTAAAAGGTGCATTTCAAAAATAGAGTTCATTGAGAGAATCTAACCGGAATTCAGAGCATCATCAAATGTCTATAAAGCAGTTTCTAAAAATACTGTTATCCTGCGCATTATCACAGTGGTTTTTGAAATAAAAATGGGCTTTAGAGAAAAAACATAATAGGTACAAAAAATGCAACTCACCCACAAATGATGATGGCAAAACACTGCACCAGGGCCGGATAAAGGTTGTCCATCGAAATCGTCGGCTGATCGTCGTCACCAGAGGTTCCATTGCCGGACGTCGCATTCTGCGTCAGAACAGCGGCCTGCAGGGTTTTATTGGCCAGCATCAGAGCTGCCACTGCAGCGGATCCGCTGTCCATCGGTCCCATTTTTCGTTTCGATTAGGTCAGATATTTGTGCACTTTAGAGGGACAGCCGGGTAATTTTTACTCCCTTAGAAAGTTCATTTTGCAAAAAAGTACTCTATGTTTTTCTCTAGAATGGAACAAATTATATGGTGGTAAAAACAAATTGGAGACCCATGGAACACGTGCCGATCACTTCCTAATTGACGTCGTCGTCCCAGCCGATAGGCCTACAGGGTAGCAGCTGTTCAAACGACGACGTTACAGGTCACTCGGTAAATTATTGTTCAAACTTCTGAAATCGGCTATTGTTTATAATCAGCTACCTACTACTGGGTCGTTAGACTGCCAGACATCTATAATCTATAGGTGGGGTGGCCGGCATCTATTTTGATGTCATTGCACGATGATGCTATTTTAATTTGCATATTTATGTAAGTAAACTTTGTATTGCTTGTACTAGTCAGAAGGTCTGGCATCGGCAGTCAGAAACAGATCAAACGGAAAGTTTTTACGAGGAGTGGGAATTAAGACTCAAGATAATGATAATGATCCATCGGATGTTTGGTTAGACCCGAGAAATAGATAAACACTGCACAACATTTTGTTTCGGACGACGACTTTGGTCTTGTTCAATTGTCACTTTTTTCGGATTTAAATAAGACACACGAACCACGAAACAGTTAATTGCTTTAATTATGAAGAAAATCCGTCATTCCACTCTCTGATTATCACTCGCTCCAAACCTAAATACTTTGTAACATATTTGCTATGGGCGGCCAGTTAATTGTATTTCTATTTTTTCCACCGTTGAAGGCAGAACTAATCACATTGTAATGTTAATTGCATTCTGCGGTAATTTTCAATCATTCATTTAACCTTAATATCACTGTAAGAAAAATGCTGTTATTGATATTAAATAGAAGAAACAGTTGCAATAACAAAAACGGTAAACTATCAAAATTCCCACGGCCCTTGGTTGAATTCAATGAATCTTTAAATTTCACTAGTTGGTTTTATTTATTTATTGTGTACATAATTATTAGGTACACAGGCAACATTTTCATTCAGTTGACTTTTTATTCCTATTTTCTGGAAACTGTCGATTTATTGTATTTGAATTGTTTTAACAGAAAACAAAATTTTCTATAAAGATTTCTGTATTTATTTTTCTGAACTTTTTAAACTTGGTTTTGTCAAAAAAAAAAATTGATTTTTTTTATATCTCACCAATGCACCCAAGAGCATTTTACCCAAAAACCTGGCCAAAACTCAAAATCTAAATTTTATTGGTTACTTTTGTGTCAATAATTATTCGATTCTTGAATAAATCTAGCACTATGTACCGGACCTTTTTTTTGACATCTGATTTGTTCATATGAGATTTCTATGAGATAGAATTTTTCTACAAATCATTGAATCAGCGCGACCAAGTAAAATCTGTAATTAAAACTTTCTTGAATGACTAAAAATAAAAATTGTAAATGGAGAACTTAAATGTAGAATAATTTTAAGTATAATATATAGAAATCGATGATTATAGAGACAGCATACAGTGCATTAATTTTTTTTTTTTTGGATTTAAACGTTGATTTTTCTACAAATTATTGTTTTTCTTTATGTTCCCAGCAAGTCTCGGTAAAATGTTTGATATCATTTGAAAATTTTTAACTTAATAGATCATGTGCAAAAGATAAAAATCGCGCAAACTCGCGCTATTGTGATATTTTCAAGTTTGAAATTCAAAAATATTGATAGTTTTTTATACAAAAAAGTCAATTAGAGCCCAGTGAAATATATATTCATTTTCGAATATTTTCAATTGATATTTCACACAAAACAAATAAGAAAAATTAGGTTTTCTTTTAATTCTATAAATTTTTAAACTGGATTATCCATCATGTGTCATATAAAGTTAGAAAATTTTCATAAGAATATAATGAAAAATTTCGAAAATGGTAAAAAAAATTAAATGATCTAAAAAATGTTTGATGAGTGAAGATAAACGCTTTTATTGACTTCAATCCTAAAAGAATATTTTTAGACAACTTTTTCTTCTAGGTACTCCTGTCTGCAATATATTTATGACTCAAATATTTATATCTACGCGTTTCCGAGATATCGATTAGACTTCAAAAATTAATTTTTTCTAAAAAAGAAATTTTTTTGAAAAAAAAAATCGTTTACGGAAATTATTTTATTGACCTTTATCTCAGCAATACAAGCCAAAATACAAAACTGTTTTTTTAATAGTTTTTATTGTTTCAATAGTGTAAAAAATGAGATAAAACTGAGCGCATAACAAAAAAAATGACAGCAAAATGTTCAAAACTGGTAGTGACCTGGTGCAAAACTGGACATAAACGAATTCGCTATTAAAGAAGTTGTTGGCCCACTTTCGTGTCTTCAGATGAAAGTTGCATAATAAATTGGGCTATACAATGGTATTTTTTGCAGAATATTTGGTTATGCAGACGGTACTTTGAGACACCATTTAAAGCCATTTACAATTTTTTATGTTTAAGGTTAAAAACTTAATTTTTTCAAATATTTTATTTGGAAAGCTGAAAAACTTTCAATGCGTTTTGATGTGCAATTTTATAATTTCCGTTTAAAAATAACAGAGTTATGAAGTTTTGAAATATAGTTTTATTTTATTTACAAAGGAAAAACTTAACCGAATCTAACTCGAAAAATAAAAAGTTAGAAATCTGAAGAATACATATGTGTTTCGTAAAAATGACCTAAATTTTAAATTTTGTGGATAATCTGAAGACCCCCAGTGCAAATTGCCAGGTACCTAAAAAAAAATCCCCTTATGCTAAAAATGTGAAAATACATCGAGGACATGTATGAACTCGTATGCAGTATAGGGTTAACCAGGGCCATAGGAGGGGGGACAGGAGGTTTCGCTGACTGATATTAAAAAAAATCATTGATATTTTTTCTCAAAAAATGCAAAATTTAAAAAAATTAAAAATATGATTTGTACTATTTGATTATTTATTTTTGTGTTCTTTTTTGCACATGAATAGTTTTCGTTACTTTCGAAAATATGTTCTAAAGTTTTTAAAATAGTAAGCTAAACTTGTATATAGAAGACTTAAGTAACAAAACGGGAAGTAACTTCCATCGATAGTTTAAATTTATAAATATGCTAAAGAGTCTGGTATGAATATCTATTTTCATTTGAGCAATGAATACGGTTATTTAGTAAGCTCTTAAGCAGATTCAAAGTAAAAGTAAGAGACCAACACTTTGTGGTTCAAATCCGATATATGCAAACTCGAAAAATTTAAGATTTAGATAAATTTCAAATTTGAGTATAACCAAACTGGAACATCTATATATATAAAAAGTAATTTCCGTTTGTTCGTTTGTATGTTTGTCTTCAATAGGCTCAGCCGCCTTAAGAGCTAGAGAGCTGAAATTTGGCATGGGTGCTCATGAGGACCAGGAATGATAAAAAATGTTTTTAGATTTTCAGATGATCTCTTTTGAAGGGCGTCGTCCATACAACAACAGTTTTATTCCCACGAACCAAAAGTCATGGCACCCATTTTGCGAACCGATTTTCTTTTCCGTTCGTTTCGTTGGCGGGGTTATTTTCACCATCACCATGGGCTTGGTATTATGAACAACGACCATCCAGAGCTCACATGTAATGGATAGCAAAGCTTGCTGAGCATTAAAAATTTGGAAGTGAAAATTTAGGCGGGTGTTTTTGTATCTTCTACTGTTCAAAGCACGTGCTACCGGTACGAGATATTTGGATACAATTATAAGCCTACATTTTGATTGAAAAATACAACTAGCCTGTTAGGAATATATTGACTAGAATAGTAGTGGCTTTCAAAGTGCTCTTTACCGCCGCTGAGGGGCTTTGAAGGTCAACCATTTTTAAATTTTTGGAATTCCTCAAAGAGAAAGAATTTTTTTTTAGATCCACAGTTATAAGCTCAAGGCTGCGATTTTAACGCTTCAATTGGGATTTTAATAGGGGATTAGAAAATTGATAAGATAATAAAATTTGAGGTTTCGAGTTTTATACAATTCAATTTCACTGATCAATTTCTAATTTTTGAGTTATCATTGATCACCAATGTGGTCGATTCTACCATCCATTAATGGGATGTTTGTGCCCATGAAAAAAAAACAGAACTCAAAAAAATCTTTTTCATAATATAAAAATGGTGTTTTCGAGATGATTTGTTTTCGATAACTTCTAAAAGCTATTAGTAGAACTTTCAACATTTAAGGATAATCTTCAATAGATATTTTCATTAGATAGGGGAGGGAAAAGATAAAAAAAGCAGTTTAATCATTTGAAGATAAAACTATTAGGCCAAATCTATTCAAGCTTCCTAAGAAATGATGGTTGTAAAAAATGTTTTTCAAATGTTTTTCTATCCAAATCACTTCTTAGTACTCATTGATGAAAACTAAGAAAAAAAATGATTGTCTTATTACGAGAAGCTCTGTGTTTGTTAACTGATGATCTACCTTGTTTACTTTATTTTGTTCAAGGAGCATAACTTGTTATGAAAAATATACACCACTTAAATAGTAATATTCTTCGGAATAATCAAAATTGCATTTTTTATTAATCAATTGAGAAAAAATAGTTAAATGTCCGTGTTAAGGTTGAATTGAGTTCTTGGGGGTAAATGTACCATATATTCAATTTTCCAACGATTATTTCAAGAATATTCAATACACATTTCAAGGAGTCTATCTCAGAATCTTTGAAGAGGAAAGGTTACAAACCAGCTTCAATCATGTTGAAGCTTACAATTTTTAACTAATTTTTGCTTGCATCTCATTCTGCAAAAAATGCATGACATAAAAATAGCTGCGATTAAACTGAAATTTTTAAGAAAAAAAAATCGTTACGTAACGATGAGCATACCTCCCCCCCCTTCCCTATGTCACAATTCGTAACGCTCGAGCTTACTCCCCCCCCCCTAGGAGCGTTACGTAATTTATGGATGCCCCCTAAGGTCGTAAAATCAAGTAACGAACTTTATTAAAAATTTTAATTTTGAATCAGTATCTACATCCTAGATCCAAATATTTTTATTTTTTAATCTGTATTTTAAAAATTTAGGAATTTAGGCTTTCAATCTAATTTAAAATTTAAAACATTTTTTTTGTGGTGGTTTACCACCATTAAAACATTTATTTTTATAACTTTTAAATCTGAATTGAAATATGAATTTCGAATGAAGATTCTAAGTTTTAAATTTTTTTTTCACCATTTTGAATGGCGAAATGTTTGAATTCTGCATAAGAATTAATATCAAGAATTTCGAATCTGAATATGGATCGAAAACTTAACATGGTCTTATTTATTTAATATTCATAAAATTACTATCAAAATATTGAAAATAAAAATGAGTTTCGTAAAAAATGAATGAAAGTTTTTATGAAATGCGAAACCAAATTTGAACCTTTTTTTTAACCGCATTTCATTTCAATGTTTAGGATGATGATTCGAATTGAAAATCAAGAATCCGAAACTGGATGCAGAATTCGGAAATAGAAATACAATTTCGATTTTTATAATATTGAACCAGAACCTCATAAATGAGTTTAGGTAATCTCATTAAAAATTTTATATTCAGAAGGTACCGCGAAGAAATCTAAGCTGGGAAACACCAAAATTTGGTATTGTTGATATCAGAATCCACTGAACAAAATTTTACGAATTTCGTACCTTTTAGTTCCTAAAATGTTGCGTTGAATTTTGAAAAATAAAGTTTCATTATTTGATTTACAGCATTTGAGCAGTGCTCCTGGCAAACGATAGAACGAGATATCTCGTAAATTTACACAGGTTTGATGAATTTTACGCAGAATTTAGTGGCGCGGCTATGTTTTCGCACACCACTGTACATCCCCTTTGATAATGAGTATAAAATTTTTGTCGAAATCTTTTCAAACTATTTGATCCGATTTTTTGATTTTTATGCCAAACTTCGGAAAAACGTTGCAAAATCGTTATTCATATTTCAGAATTGATTCTGTATTGGAAATTAAGAATTTTTACGAACGATCGTGAGTCAAAATCAGAATATAGAATAAGAGTAAGGAATTAAAAAATTTGCATCTGAATTCAGACTCAGGATTCAAAATTCGGCATCAATTGTAACCAGATCAATTAAACCAGACTTATTTCAACTAGAAACCTGGAATCCAAAATCCAAGTAAGAATTCTTGATGAATTTTTGAACAAGAAATGGGATAACATAAGTATTTGATTGAATGATAAAAGAGTTTTAATATAATTTGGATGAAAAAATATGAATCATGAATCTAGAAGATGCCGAGAGAAGATGTAAATTCATAGGTCAAACTCAGAGTTTTTATTGGGTAACTTTGTGTCGAAATTGATCTCCCTTCCTTTGATCCTCTGATTGAGATCTAGTCGTGAAATATTTTTATATTAACTATGTAAATAAATTGCATTTCGTTAAAAAAAAAGTTATTGCATCGTATTTTCAGACTCAAATCAAAGATTTTTTGGTTTCAACCAGAAGATTATGAGAGTCAATTTCCGCCGTAATCCTAATTAATCCGGAAAACTGTGAATTTTATTTTTTCAATATTTTACTCCTAAATTTATGCAACGCCAATAACATTTCTTGGAACGCACAGGTAATAAAACATATTTAAAATCTGTTCACGTCGTAGACGATGAAAATTTTGTCGATTTACTACACTATTTAGAATTGTTTACAAGAAAACTTATATTTATCTTATGGTTTTGTTATATTTTGTTTAGAACATTCATTCAAATCTTATCGTAGGGCTAACATAGCTGAGTTGGACAGAAATATTACTAAAACCATCCCCATTCATAAAGGTGATCGATTGGTTTGGAAAATAATATTCATTTAACAGAGCTCTTTTTAGGGGCGTTTATCCCATCCCACACTATTCACAAAACAGCCACCAATCACTTTTTTCCATTTCATTATTGGCAAGCACTCATCATAATTCACCAGCAGCATTCCATCGAAAAAGCAAAGTACAGTTGGGTGGCCGTAGAAGGATTATCTAGAAATCGATTAAAAGCCTTGAACGGTGTGGAGGAGATCGAATCGCACTATTAGCTCAAACCCAGGTAATGAGCTGCAGCTGTAGAGATCCCACAATGAAATCACATTTACACTGCTGGTGAAGACTGTTTCCAAATGCACTTAAGGTATTCCGCTGCTGCTACGCCAAGCCAAGTTGTCACTTTTTTCATGCTCTAGATCACTCGTAACTAGAAGACACTTTATTACTCCAAGCTGTGCGATTACACTGTTACGAGACATTCCCTGATAGAGAAAATTGCAGCGAATCATTCCAGCAAATCAACCAAACCGATAATTGAATTTTCTTTTGTTCTGACGCATCGACCAAATGGTAGTACGAATTTCAATGTCACTTCCTTAATCCTTTCTCTTCGTTTAGTAGTTTTTTTTCTGCTTCCGAAATATTCCTTTCTAGAACATTACCATCATCCGAGGATATACATATTTCCTAAATGCATTAACAGCTTTGAATATGTTAATTCAATGTTTCAATCAATCGGTAAAGACTTTTCGCAAATTGATAATCCCACACAGCCCGACACAGCACAAATGCATAACAAATTTTGCACAATTTAGCTTTCTTACTGTTTTGCTGCGAGCAGCAGTAAAAAAACCAACCATCAGACGTCAAAGGTGAATTTCATCATAGCTTTTCGCGTTTTATTTTGGTTTGTCACTATCCCGAAACAACCCGTCCGTATATATAACACTTGACACTACAAACCATGCATCTGCGCGTTGAAGGAACGCAAACAGACAGACAGACAACAACAACGATATCTGTTGAATCGCGCGGCGAGTCGCTTCGTTTCGCGTGTGCAATGCTTGCCGAACGATAGAAGACTACACAGTATGAATGAAACAGGTTATTTAGCTAGTGGCAGTCGAAGCGACGTAAACAAAGGTAAAAATTGTACACAAACTGTTTTGAAGCAGCAGTGAGCAGCTAGTGTGAAAAGGAATGTCAAACTAGTTGTTCAAGGAAACTACACGACAAAATCTCTGATTAATATCTGAAAGTTTGTTGCAGTGTTGAGGGTGCACCAATTTAGCAACAGATGTCGTTAGAACAGAGTGGCGTCGATCGAGTTATTTCGCGACCATGCTTCATAGTCGGTTCAAGATGCATCTCATTGAAAACCTCATTTCTCCGTAGAATTACGGTTTTTCAGCATTTCCTACGGATTTCCTACGGATAATCGAAAAAATTAAAGAGGTTCTACGGATTAACGAATTTTCAATCTGACGACCAAATGAAAAAAAGTCATCAAATCTCGTTCAAAAAAAATTGGTATGTTTTTTTGTTTTTTTATCAAATCTTCAGATTTGAGCAGTTTGCAATCTAGACATGCTAGACCTCACCGCTTCCGATCGAAGAAAGAATATAATGATAATAATTCGTTTTATTCATGTAACATAAGATTTGTACATTCTTTTTGATGTGTTACAATTAGGCTATTAACTTGTGATTTTAAATATTGAACAAATTTCGTTTCTGACGAACTTTTATACCTAACTATAAAAATAACCGATTACTGTCTTATCGATGCAAATCTTGTAAGTGAAGCTTTTTTGAATTCTGATTTCGTTTTTAAGGATTTAATATGGATAGAAAGATTATTCAAGGTCGAGATGCCTCTAACGAGAAACGAGTTATTAAAATAAACCGAGCAATGCGATGGAATAGTTAAATTCAGTGTTCTTGAATTTCTCACAGGAACGAAAAGTCTTTTGATATATTGTGGAGCTTCTTTATGAAGTATTCTGTGGATAACTACGCAGGATCTACATTTGTAAAAATTATAGAATGAACAGCCTATCAAATTTTTTTGTAGGTGGGAAACACTGGAATACCTAGATAAGTTGTAAACGTAACGAACGCATGAGTTCAGAGCAACACGGAGTCTGTCCATGGACCTAGCAGAACAATTTGAATTGATAAAATCGCCATAAATGAATAACGGATATACATAGCTTTTGAACAATTTTAATTTAGTTTGGACATCAAGGTTCCTCGTGGTGAGATTTAACTGTTTCAAAGATCCATAAATTTTGCCACACTGTTTATTGACTTGCCTGTTTCATAACAATTCACGGTCAAAAATGACGCCAAGATTTTCAGCATAATCGGTGAGAACTATCTCAGAATTTGCCAGATAAAGCGTAGGGATGTTAATATTTCTGTTGGGTCTACTGAAGCATAGAGCCTTGGTTTTAGCTGGGTTAACAGGTAGAATATTCTGAATAGACCATTGGTTGATTTGTTCTAAGTCGTAATTTATTTTGTCACCAACAGCTTCCATTGATAACGAGTTGTCAGAACAGAAATATATTTGAACGTCATCAGCAAACATCTGAACGCTACAGTATTTTAAAACAGATGGCAGGTCATTAATAAAGAGAGAAAACAGCATTGGCCCCAAAATCGATCCTTGAGGTACGCCAGACTCAATAGGAGTTAACATCGAGAAACAACCATCTATTAAAACTGATTGGAATATGAGTAGAATGGGTATACATTGAGTCTCAAAATTCAGTAAAAACCCTTTTATCTGGTTGCCGTGATATTGTTTTTTTTGTGATCTTTTATATTATTCCTATATTCCTTTTTTTTCTTTCTCTTAACATTTTTCTCTATTTTGCCTGTTGTCTAGTTTGTGTACTTTGTTTTTTCGTCTTCCTTGGCTTTTTGTGTTTCTTGGCGTTCTCATCTCACACATATGTCTTGTTCTGTTATTTCGTCTCAAATTTTTCATCTGTCCTTTACGCCGGAACAAATATCAATTTCTTCTTTTGTCATCTTTGTTCTCTGTGTTATATTTGTGTCATATGCATAAATTTGAGGTTTTCATTGAGTCTTTCGGTTGTTTTGTATATTATATTCAAGTTTTTATTTGTTTTTTTTTTTACTGCCTTTTTATCTTTTTTGTCTTGTCTTTTTTCGGCTTTTTTAATCCTTTTTCTTTTATTAGTTTTTATCTTTGAAGTATTTTTATATATTTTTCGTTTTTCTTGTGCACCTACTTGTCTTTCTAGTCTTTTGGACAAAGAGACTTAGTCTTGTTCTGTCCTTTTTGTAAATTGTATTCTGTAGTCTTTCTTGTTTTTTGTCCTTTTTAATTTTCTTGTCTAATTTGTCTGTTTCTTTGTTTAAAAAAAATTGTCTTTTTTGCTGTTTGGTCTTCTTTTGTCCTTTTCGTCTTTTTTGTCATTTATGTCTTTTTTGATTCTTTTTCTGTTTGTTTTATCTGTTTTGTCTTTTTTGTTTTTATTGTCTTTCTTGTCTTAATTTTCTTTTTGTGTTTTTCGTCTTTTTTGTCTTTTTTTAATCTTTTTTTGTGTTTTTCGTCGTTTTTGTGTTTTTTGTATTTTTCTTTTTTGTTTTTTTGTTTATTTTGTCTTTTTTGTTTTTTTTTGTCTATTTTGGCTATTTTGTCTATATTGTCTATTTTGTCTTTTTGGTTTTTTTGGTCTTTTTGGTCTTTTTGGTCTTTTTGGTCTTTTTGGTCTTTTTTGTCTTTTTTGTCTTTTTTGTCTTTTTTGTCTTTTTTGTCTTTTTTGTCTTTTTTGTCTTTTTTGTCTTTTTTGTCTTTTTTGTCTTTTTTGTCTTTTTTGTCCTTTTTGTCCTTTTTGTCCTTTTTGTCTTTTTTGTCTTTTTTGTCTTTTTTGTCTTTTTTGTCTTTTTTGTCTTTTTTGTCTTTTTTGTCTTTTTTGTCTTTTTTGTCTTTTTTGTCTTTTTTGTCTTTTTTGTCTTTTTTGTCTTTTTTGTCTTTTTTGTCTTTTTTGTCTTTTTTGTCTTTTTTGTCTTTTTTGTCTTTTTTGTCTTTTTTGTCTTTTTTGTCTTTTTTGTCTTTTTTGTCTTTTTTGTCTTTTTTGTCTTTTTTGTCTTTTTTGTCTTTTTTGTCTTTTTTGTCTTTTTTGTCTTTTTTGTCTTTTTTGTCTTTTTTGTCTTTTTTGTCTTTTTTGTCTTTTTTGTCTTTTTTGTCTTTTTTGTCTTTTTTGTCTTTTTTGTCTTTTTTGTCTTTTTTGTCTTTTTTGTCTTTTTTGTCTTTTTTGTCTTTTTTGTCTTTTTTGTCTTTTTTGTCTTTTTTGTCTTTTTTGTCTTTTTTGTCTTTTTTGTCTTTTTTGTCTTTTTTGTCTTTTTTGTCTTTTTTGTCTTTTTTGTCTTTTTTGTCTTTTTTGTCTTTTTTTGTCTTTTTTGTCTTTTTTGTCTTTTTTGTCTTTTTTGTCTTTTTTGTCTTTTTTGTCTTTTTTGTCTTTTTTGTCTTTTTTGTCTTTTTTGTCTTTTTTGTCTTTTTTGTCTTTTTTGTCTTTTTTGTCTTTTTTGTCTTTTTTGTCTTTTTTGTCTTTTTTGTCTTTTTTGTCTTTTTTGTCTTTTTTGTCTTTTTTGTCTCTTTTGTTTTTTTTTTGTCTTTTTAGTCTTTTTTGTCTCTTTTGTCTTTTTTGTCTTTTTTTGTCTTTTTTGTCTTTTTGTCTTTTTTGTCTTTTTCGTCTTTTTCGTCTTTTTTGTCTTTTTTGTCTTTTTTGTCTTTTTTGTCTTTTTTGTCTTTTTTTGTCTTTTTTGTATTTTTTGTCTTTTTTGTCTTTTTTGTCTTTTTTGTCTTTTTTGTCTTTTTTGCCTTTTTTGTCTTTTTTGTCTTTTTTGTCTTTTTTGTCTTTTTTGTCTTTTTTGTCTTTTTTGTCTTTTTTGTCTTTTTTGTCTTTTTTGTCTTTTTTGTCTTTTTTGTCTTTTTTGTCTTTTTTGTCTTTTTTGTCTTTTTTGTCTTTTTTGTCTTTTTTGTCTTTTTTGTCTTTTTTGTCTTTTTTGTCTTTTTTGTCTTTTTTGTCTTTTTTGTCTTTTTTGTCTTTTTTGTCTTTTTTGTCTTTTTTGTCTTTTTTGTCTTTTTTGTCTTTTTTGTCTTTTTTGTCTTTTTTGTCTTTTTTGTCTTTTTTGTCTTTTTTGTCTTTTTTGTCTTTTTTGTCTTTTTTGTCTTTTTTGTCTTTTTTGTCTTTTTTGTCTTTTTTGTCTTTTTTGTCTTTTTTGTCTTTTTTGTCTTTTTTGTCTTTTTTGTCTTTTTTGTCTTTTTTGTCTTTTTTGTCTTTCTTGTCTTTTTTGTCTTTCTTGTCTTTTTTGTCTTTTTTGTCTTTTTTGCCTTTTTTGTCTTTTATCTTTTTTGTCATTTTTGTATTTTTTGTCTTTTTTGTCTTTTTGTCTTTTTTGTCTTTTTTGTCTTTTTTGCCTTTTTTGTCTTTTTTGTCTTTTTTGCCTTTTTTGTCTTTTTTGTCTTTTTTGTCTTTTTTGTCTTTTTTGTCTTTTTTGTCTTTTTTGTCTTTTTTGTCTTTTTTGTCTTTTTTGTCTTTTTTGTCTTTTTTGTCTTTTTTGTCTTTTTTGTCTTTTTTGTCTTTTTTGTCTTTTTTGTCTTTTTTGTCTTTTTTGTCTTTTTTGTCTTTTTTGTCTTTTTTGTCTTTTTTGTCTTTTTTGTCTTTTTTGTCTTTTTTGTCTTTTTTGTCTTTTTTGTCTTTTTTGTCTTTTTTGTCTTTTTTGTCTTTTTTGTCTTTTTTGTCTTTTTTGTCTTTTTTGTCTTTTTTGTCTTTTTTGTCTTTTTTGTCTTTTTTGTCTTTTTTGTCTTTTTTGTCTTTTTTGTCTTTTTTGTCTTTTTTGTCTTTTTTGTCTTTTTTGTCATTTTTGTCTTTTTTGTCTTTTTTGTCTTTTTTGTCTTTTTTGTCTTTTTTGTCTTTTTTGTCATTTTTGTCTTTTTTGTCATTTTTGTCATTTTTGTCTTTTTTGTCTGTTTTGTCATTTTTGTCTTTTTTGTTTTTTTTTTGTTTTTTTTGTCTTTTTGTTTTTTTTTGTCTTTTTTGTCTTTTTAGTCTTTTTGGTCTTTTTGGTATTTTTAGTCTTTTTTGTTTTTTTTGTCTTTTTAGTCTTTTTTGGCTTTTTTGTCTTTTTTGTTTTTTTTTTGTCTTTTTTGTCTTTTTTGTTTTTTTTGTCTTTTTTGATTTTTTCGTCTTTTTTGTTTATTTTGTTTTTTTTTTGTTTTTTTTTGTATTTTTCGTCTTTTTTTGTCTATTTTGTTTTTTTTTTGCCTTTTTCGTCCTATTTGTCTTTTTTGTCTATTTTGTCTTTATTGTCTTTTCATTCTTTTTTTGTCTTTTTTGTCATTTTTTTTTGTCTTTTTTCTTTTTACTCTTTTTTTTCTTTTTAATATTTTTTGTCTTGTTTGTCTGGTTTGTCTTTTTCGTCTTTTTTGTCTTTTTTTGTGTTTTTTGTCTATTTTGTCTTTTCCGTCTTTTTTTGTCTTATTTTTTTTTGTTTTTTTTTCTGTCTTTTTTTTACACTTTTTTTTGCCTTTTTTGTGTTTTGTCTATTTGGTGTTTTTCGTCTTGTTTGTCTTTTTGTATTTTTTCGTCTTTCTCGTCTTTTTTGTCTCTTTTGTTTTGTTTGTATTTTCTGTCATTTTTGTCTCTTTGGCCTTTTTATCTTTGTTTTTAGTCTTTTTTTGTTTTTATTTGCTTTTTTGTCTTTTTAGTCTATTTCGTGTTTTTTTTGTCTGTTTTGTTTTTAATGTATTTTTTTTTTTGTTATTCTGTCTTTCTGGTCTTTTGTTTTTTTCTTTTTTGTTTGTTCTTTGATGTTTATTTGTCCCTTTTGGTTTTTTTCAATATGTGTGGTTTTGTTACTAGTCAGTTTTGTTGTTTTCTCTGTTTTGTTCCTTTAGTTGCTTTTTTTTCAAATCTTTCTTGTCTATTTTTTTGTGTTTATTGTTTTTTTTTTTAATTTTACAATCTTGGTTTGAGTATTTCAACTTTGCCTACTTTGTTTTTTAATCGTCTATTTGCCTTTCTTCTGTCATTTTAGTTTTTAATGTTTTTTCGTTTTTGTCTTTCGTGGTCTTCTACTATTTGAACTTAGCCTTTAAGCCGACAAGCGATATTTTATAGGTCTTTTGGTATTTTGTAATTTTTTTTTCGATTTTGTATTTTGCCTGTCTTTTTGGACCTTTTTTGTAGTCTTTCTGTTTTTTTTTTCTTTTTATTTTTTTTCATTTTTATCTTTTTTGTCTATTTTGTCTTTTCTCTATTATATTGTATTTTTGTCTTTCTTGGTATTTTTGCATTTGTTTCCGCTTTACTAATCTATCATGTCTCTTTTTTTCCTTTTTTTTGGCTCTTGTTGTCTTGTTTTTTTCGTTTGTTTTTTCCTTTTCTGGATGGTTTTTATTTTAATTTTGGATTTGATTGTATAAAATTTTATCAAAATATTGTTGTCTCTCTTATCATATTTTTTTGTTCGTTTGTTCGTTTTTAAGTGGGATTTCTTTTGTGTATCTCCGTTGCACCCGTTCCAGGTACCCATTTTTGAAACACTTAGTCTGCTCAAACATACCTAATCCAATCGCTTTCAACATCTTTTGACGGTCGCCATGTGATGAGAGATTACTAATGAAATTCTCAGAGAAGCAGTGGAATACATAGGAAAAAAGGCAGAACCAAACAGAGGAGAGTATAGACAACTTGCGTTTTCGGATTGTTTGATAATTTCATCTTCCACCCTACGCAACAAGGAAGTTTCGGACAACGCCACAAAAAATATTTTCATATAAAATGCAACTTTATTACTTACTACATAATCCATTGTAGATGTATTATGCAACATTCCAAAAAATCATCAGCCTAACAATTATTGGTCAATCGTCAAAGAAAAACAAGCAAAGGAAACAATGTGTATGTTTTTGTGTGTTTTTTTTTAACAACACCCGGCAGTAACCAAGAGAAGGTATAAGAGGGAGGCTAGCCTTTACCATTCTCATTATTATTTTTTAGTATGATGTTAGTATAGCAGTTGATAGGGTATGTCGAAGCGAACCAATTTCATTGTCGCCGATTAAATCTCGTTTAAACTTTGAATATATCAACCATGAGAAGATGGGGTAATAAATATAAGCTTTTTGTGATAAATAAAGACGCACAGCAAGTACAATATTTAGCAAAAATTAACCATAAATCATTGATGAACAGTGTCACAAAAATGTTTAACTTTTGCTATACATGACCTTCAACCAACCAAAGGTGCAATGTTGTGACATTGCATTGATTTCTCTTCTCATTTTATAAATCTTGATGTCGAAGATAAACCAAAAACTGGATAGCGAAAATCAAGTGACACTATTTATAAATGATTCAAATTCAACAGGTCTTAAATGTAGTGGTGAAGCAACTAACTTCTATCTTCTACACTTGACGAACCTTACAAACTATATGATTCAGTCGTTCATTGCTGAGTGGTTCCGTAGGTTTGCTGTTCTAAATGGCGGCGTTGGAACCAACATCGTCATTACTAGATAGAACTAATTTTGCACTATCAGCCCTAGTAGTTATGGAAAATATGTCACGCATTTTTTCTGATGTTACAGTATATTGTTTAAAATTCGCTCTGTTCATACCCCAGTAATGCCAGAACACTTGAGTTACATTAATTTGGCTTTTTGAAAGCTTCGCTCCGTATCTGGCATCTCATCGGTTCGGGTTTGGGTGGAGTAAAACATTAGTCAAATACTTACCTGTCACGCGTTCGGTTGAACCTAAACCAAACTAAAGCCCTGCGTTTGCTGGATTGCTTGCAGCAGTTTGTACTTAAGCTTCTCCTTCGTCTTGTACTGGGGAAGGTCGAGCAGATTGAAGCACGTGTGGGCCACTGGTAGAAATTTGTCGTCCGATGTTGGTTGAATGAAAATCTGATAAAAGAGAATATGATTAATGTACAAGCTTCAAATTTTTATGTTTTGTTTCCGCTGAAAAAAATGGGTCAACATATTAAATTTACTAACCTTAATAGCTTTCATACCCTGGATGGGAATTCGATCGCAACCTGTCAGAAACAGGAGAAACTTTTTCTTCTCTTCCAAAGGCAACTCGTGGAACACTTCCCAGAACCACCGAATCTGAAAAAAGGAATTATAGGAACAATTTTAAAAGCCTGTCACCGTTAACATAACGCGTAACTTACAGGCTGATCACTGGATTTGTAACCGTTTTTATATTCGGCATTTTCTTCGAGCGCAATCCAATCGTACTCCTCATTACCGATAACGACCGCCATCAGCTCGTGGGCTTTGAACAGCTTCAAGACACGGCCTCCGCATACTTTCATGAAACCCAGGCGGAAATGATTGAACGATTTTTCCACCGATTTATTCAGCACGTAGTCGGTGTACATCTGAACAAATTCTTGTCTGTAGAAATATAAAAACGAGCAGTTTATAAATTTTGTTTTGAAAACGATTTAAAATATCTCTTACTTATTTTCCTGATTGACAGCTATCCTTTCGCCGCCGGGTTTCAGTTCGATCGTTTGCATTTCTCCGAAGAAATCCCGGGTTGTCGAGAACGTCAGTCCGAAAACCTCTTCCAGGTCCGGTTCGTTGTAATCAAGTATGGCTTGCATTGATTTTCCCACCGTTGGCATGAGTTCGGTTAGATCGCTCAGTTGAACCTCTTCTCCCAGAAGTTTTTTATACAAAGCCAACGGGAACGGCAGGTTGATGATGGTAAAATTGTAAATAGCCAACCCACACAGGATTCCAATCAGCGCAAACATGCCATCATCGCTATCAAAGTAATCCTCAGTGAACCAAATGGCTCGGGAATCTTCGTAAGATTTAAACATACCATACTTGGGGTCTAGAATGTCCTTGAGTAGTAACATGAAGAACTCTTTCCTCACACCACCCGCATCTTCGGCTTCCTCGCCGTGGAAATGAACTTTGAGAGGTTTTTTCAGATCGTTTGCAGTATACTGAGCCAGCTCTCGAATCGTGTCCTGGACAATGTTGTCCCGCGTAACAGTCAGCACAATGAATTGGGAAATGTTGACGGCATTCGATTGGAACAGTGAGAGTATATTAACGGTGGCAGCGTTTTGCATAGCCTGGTGCATTTGTAGGCCTTGGTCTGTTTGCAATAGCAACGTCTTTGACGAGGCATTGAAAATGAATGGATAATTGCACAGCGAAAAATAAGTACCAGTTACATCCGTAACCCATCGTACGTAGTCTAATCGAATGTCGATTAGATCATCAATATCATTAATGTGAAATTGTTCGTAAGGCAACTTGTGTGTTCGCTGGGAGTGGTTTATCTTGTAAAGTATAGCCATAATGTTAAGCATCGCCACCAGATTAGCTTCATAACGGATTTCCTGTTTTTCCTCGCCCCCAGTAACTTTGGGGAACTTAAAATTTACTATATAAAGCACCACATTTTTGAAATTTTCCACTAACCGTTCAAAGTATTCCTTGGTCTGGTTAGACCACCACTGGGATACAATTTTGAATGGAATATTCTGAAGATTTTGAACGGCCTGACTGAACGGCGAATGCAACTTTTGATAGTTTTTAGAGTTGATAAACTCGTGATACATCGGTAGCGTCAGATAAACCCGCAACGTTTCCACATCAGCCGGGGAGGCCACCAGGGAATTTATTAGGTCCGTCGAAATCGATTCCCATATGAGCTGTTTCAGAGTGTCGTGCTCAATTTTCCGAATGTTTTCGAACGTTTCTTCCGCTGCAACAATATCTACACCGGGATGTTTCGATGTGCAACAAAAGTGGGCATCGTTCTGCTCCAGCCACGATCCGTTGAAGCAAGCCAAACTTCGGAACACAGTTTCCACTAGTGCGATCAAGTCCATGTCGACCGTTTCATTGGGTTTGGTGTTGGCCAAACTGCTGCTCACCTCGGAGGACAGCGTTAGGATTTGCGAAGCCGGGTCGTACATTCGGTAGTCCGAAGGCAGGCAATTATTAGTTTGTTGCAGCATCACGAAACACTGATCACCGCCGGAAAATATTCGGTTCACGCATAGGACAGGAATTGGACCTGGACCTGGATCAATCTGAAATTTTAAAAAGATAAAGTTCTGAAGTCATGGAAGGCCGAACAGACGTTTTTATTTTCAAATCAAATGTTCTCATTACCCATGGCCCACGAACGATTTGGGGGGTGTTGAAATTTGCACTGGCGCCTACGCCCAGCTGACCGACTCCTCCCAATCCGAAGGCGTAAATTTTCCCTCGAGAAGGCACGAAGGCCAGAGTGTGCCTTCGACCGCATGCAACTTGGGTAATTTTGCTTCCCATCAGCTCCAGAACCATACGCGGCAGTATTTCGTTACCGCAGGTGCCGTGTCCTAGCTGCCCGAACGTTCCTGCTCCACAGGTGAACACACCACCTTCATTGGTAAGAAAAACGGAAAAATCGTCACCACAGCTGATGAACCTGACGCCCAGGCTACGCAACGTCTTCAGCTGAGTTGGGTATTGTCTTGAGTTCAGATCGTTCAGACCTAACTGACCGAAGGTGTTCTTGCCCCAACCGAAAATGGCTCCTGATCTGATAGAACATTTAAAAAGAATTCGTGATTAACAGGTTAAATTTACTATGGGAATATTTTTTACTTGGAAACGGCGAAGCTATGATTCCCGCCGCAGGCGATAAATGCAATCGGAATACCGGCCAACGATTTGATCAGCGTTGGCATCGGAACCTTTTCGTTGGAGTAGCCTAGGCCCAGCTGGCCATATGCATTCGCACCCCAGGCAAAAAGCTCCCCGGAATTTGTTAGAGCAAGGCAGTGAAAGTGACCCGAAGCCACCTGGACGATGGTTTTAGTAGCGATGGCTTTGATCATCCGCGGAACCCGCTGATTGCTGAGATCGTTACTGTCGTGACCCAGCTGGCCGAGTGCATTAGAGCCCCAGCTGAACAGTTGACCCCAATTGGTGAGGGCTATCGAGTGTGACGTTCCACAGGTGATCTGCGTTACGATGTAGTTCTCCAGTGAATTTAGCAGTTCTGAAAAAGGAAAAAAAAATTGTTTTTACAAAGTATTATGAGTCATTTTAACATTAAAGGAAAGAAGGCGCCTACGGAAGGGTGGAAAAAGCCTCAGAAGTGAACAAAAAAAATGTTAGAAAAAAAGTATGACGATGTTTATTTTCGACAACGTGAAAACACAATCAAAAACCTTGTTGAAAAAGAAATAAAATGATAAAAATGGCTAAAATTCTGTGAAAAAGTTCACACAAGGTAAATAGAGTATTAACATCTATCGCATCAGAACAACTCAACAGTGTTGATTGAAGACATATACTTTCAGACAGATTTCGACAACACAATACAATACTTTTCAAGGGTACCTACATGAATGTTTAATTGAATGCATACAAATTGCTAAGAAAGTTCGTTAAAGAGTTCGGTTGGTAAGGGCTAATTTCGTATCGAGGAGGTAATATCGACTCAAATTCTTGATCTTGAATTCGATTTGGTAAGAATGTTTTGAGTTGAATATGGAATTAATAAACCCCTATATTATTTGCACATGAATTTCATCCATCAATGAAAAATGAAGTACTAGAATGTTTCCAAATTTAAATTTAAAGTAAAAGAATTAAATCAGAATAAAGAAAAAGCAAAAATCTCTAAAAGCAACAAATTGAAGCACAATAATTACATTTTCAGAATAAAACTCTGCTAAACTGCTTCTAACATTGAAATAGGAAACTGAGATGGACGCTTTTTTTCGAATGTGGGTGGATGGAGGTGTGTCGTGGCAAAAGTGTTACATACTAAATCGGGACCTACGTGGCCGTTTGTTTGGCAGACTGTCCGTATCGTGCCCAAGCTGGCCATGGTCGTTGTTGCCACAAGAAAACAGCTTCCCATCCTGGGTCAGCAGCAAGGTGTGGGTTCCGCCACAGACGGCCTGCCGCAGATTCCCACTGTGTGTCCATTCCATTTCCCGCGGGGTCATCACCTGTTGAAAGTAATAAATTTTAGATAAATTTATTGAAGTTGAATTAAAATGTTTCTCAGAGCCTTACCTGTTCTTCCTCAATCCCACCAAGGCCAAGCTCGCCATGAACAGTGCTTCCCCAACAGTAGATTACCATTGTGACGAAAGTGTTATGAAGGTATTTTAATCTTATTTTTAACTAAATGTTCCTGAAATAAACATGAAAAATTGGAATCAGTCTCAATTATGTTCAACAAAGATGCTGTGGTATATTTCTGCGATATAATCTACCCCAAGCATTACCACACTCAACCGCAGAATGATTGTTCCAGAACATTCTATCTGATTTTCTTTATTGCTGTGGTCCCACTTACAATTGCATCATTCTTCACAGTTAGAATGTTTTGGAAAACAAGTATCAGGTGTGTAAAAAGTGTTTTAATCTTATCTACACTGGCTGGTAGAATTCACGTTCCAGTGAAACGATAAACCATAAGGAAAAGAAAGTGAAAATCGATATCCGTGTCAAAAGCACTTGAAATTCAGTCTTGAAATTTATATCCTCTATTTACAAAAGGAGTCCAAGTTGGAAGTATCATAGCATTTTCGGGAAACCATGACCTTAACAACAATATAAAATAAGCCCGGAACATTCCGGAAAAGAAATAAACAAACCTCAGGCTATCAGCGGAACGTAAACAATGGAGCTACTCACCCGTAATTTCGATGTAGATTTTTTGTTCCGTTACTAGCTGAAGTTCCAGGAGACAAAACCCAACTTCATCGAGGCGTTATCGTAGCACTCAGCCCCGCAGTTATGCAAAATTTAATTGCAGTGGAAATTTGATGTAATTTAATTTGGAAACACCCGAGAACATCAACATCATCCCGCTGCGAGGGGATGACACTTTTGATTCGATCGAGCTCCCTCCGTCGAAACCTGTCAGGGTATTGTTTTTCAAAAAGACGTTTTCTGGTACTTCCAATAAAAATAACAATACTTTTGAAAATTTTTATGATTTAAAGCTATTGTTGCAAACAAACGATTTTAAAACTTATGAAAGTTATACGCAATTAGTTTTTAAATACCTTCAAAAATGCACCCTTTTGAAAAACTCAATCAGTTGAAAATCGCTTTCTCTCGTTTCTCTCGAATGATTTTGTACAAGTGTGTGAGTATGTTTACACCGGCCATGCATGTTCGAAATTCGAACATGGCTGTTCGCTGTTTCGCGGTCGATCTAGAATGCTCCGGAAATCGTTACGGGAATCACGTGGTTCCTGCGTTTAAATAACGAGCAAAATTTATAGGCAGTTGTTTTTGTAGAAACGATTTTATCAATGAAAACATCAATCACAATTTCAATTCAGCTTTTTTAAGTACCTATATGATACAAACAATTGCAGCATTCATATTTAAAGGACTGAAGGCAAAATTGGGACGATTTGATAAATTGTTCCGAAATAAAAAGGTGAGCGCTGGTGCAAGCCAAAAAGGAAACTTCTATCTCTTCGTGGCGCCAGGTACGCTATTCAATAAGATTTAATTCCAGTATTTTCAATGCTTTATTTATTTTCCAGATTTTTCGTAACCATCATCAGAAACGAATTCGGGTAAATGTTGGTACACCCCGCTGTCTGATTTCTTCTTGTAAGATTAGGTAATTAATAAATTCCGAAAAATTTCTACATTTTGAAATCAAACCAAAACCTCACTTAAAAATATAGACCTCGTCCGTTTTTTGGCAGTATTCGAATTGGCAACATTCGATTTTGGTAACATCCGATTCCGGCAAATGTACCAAAATCGAACGGTTTTCAGAAACATTATTGTGGTTACTGGCAAAATTTCTAATCGCGCGACGGTAGCCTTCCGTGCGGTAGGCTAGCCGGAGCAGTAAACACAGTTAAAAAATTCACTCTTACTCACTAATTTCATTGAAAAGTTAAGAAGTAAATTCTTGAATCAATCTTCAAATCATTATTTAGCAAGAGAGGACAAAACATGAAGTCATCGGAATGAAATATTATTATTCTTAGTATTCATTGAGATTGAATTAATTACGAGCGTTAAAATCCCAGACAAAACAAAAAACAATCTACATTATTGAAAACACATTTTTCCATAGCCTGAGAATTAACGAATTTGGCATGACGAAGATTTTTGATGCGATAAATGCGTCTTTGATACTTTATATGCTGGTCGAATTCAATTATGTTGTCGTTAAAATGTAACAAATCGTATATGAGAAGTTAAAAAAAGGAGTTGTGTACGGTGAATAATCTTTTATAGGAAATAATACCATTCGCATCGCAAAAAATTGGACTGCGCACTCATAACAGCGGATTTTCTGCGATCTGTCAAATCAGTATAAAATCTGACGGTTTTCTACACGCTAACCGCTTTTCAGTTAAACTTTATACGGATAACTCCGACTGCAAAACATAGCACGAAATCCAACATTCAATGAATGATCGCTACCGTGTCGTCGAACTCTAAACTTATTTAAACAACATTTTTTTCGTGAATTTGTTCGCTGATTGACTCCATCGCAAACAGGTTTTTTTATTATTCATTTTTCCGTGATTTTAACCGCTGATTGACCAAGCTTCTATAAACAATAGATAATCCGATAATAATATTTGGTATACATGTTTGTTTGACAACTTTTTATTAAATCATCTTTCAATGTTTTCCGCTTGTTCATCCGATTTAATTTCAGTCGATAAATAATTCTTATGTAGAACAATGCTCATTTTTTTCTTGAATACTGTAATTTTTTTTACAGTGGTACCCTACGGGAGCCCAAATCAGCTATCGCAGAAATAGAAAAAAAGAGTGGATCAGCAATACCTTTTATTTTTCGCAATTACAGGAACAATATAACTTATACCGTATTTGTTTTCTCCCCTCGATCAGTGTTCCACCGTACCTACCCGACAAAAGCAAACACAAATCGTCGCCAGTGTATTGCTACCTCACTCACTCACACGCTCTCTTGCAACACTGGCAAAATGGGCGATGGGCGCGCTCGCAGTCCCGGTATACGATTTCTCGTGTGTTAAACAGAGAGAGAAATAGCCTTCACTCCAATTTCACTCCAATTAGCTGTCATTCTTATGGAAATCTGTGTAGGAGTAAAGAGCAGGCTTTATTCTTTTTAGCAGGCCCAATCCCAATTATCGGTGGGCCACCGTCCGTAAGCACACGCAGCGAAAAGATTTTTTATTTCAAAGGAAAGTGCCACGAAAACAAAGGATTTTTTCCTTTGATTTTGGGATAAATAAAAAATACTTTGATTCAAATAAATTTTCCTTTGCTTCAAAGAAATGCGTTTTTTGACATGAATCATTTTCTTTGATTCAAAAGACGACACTCTTCGAACAAAAGTCTAATTTCTAATTGTAATTTGTTTATTTTGAAAGGATTTTAACCGACATGGTCATTCTTCCTCGAAACAAAGTCGTTTTTCATTTCATTTCATTTGATTTTGGGATAAAAAAAAATACTTTGATTCAAATAAATTTTCCTTTGCTTCAAAGAAATGCGTTTTTTGACATGAATCATTTTCTTTGATTCAAAAGACGACACTCTTCGAACAAAAGTCTAATTTCTAATTGTAATTTGTTTATTTTGAAAGTATTTTAACCGACATGGTCATTCTTCCTCGAAACAAAGTCGTTTTTCATTTCGTTTCATGGCATTTTCTTTCACTTTAAAGTCGTTTTGATTTTAATTTGAATGGATTCTTTCTTTTACCGTATTTTTTTTCACCTGGAGGCAAACTAGAGGCAACCTAGGTTCGCTCTAACTGCTGTCATCGTGCTCATTTATTGCTCGAGAGGCAACCTATAGGTTCGCTCGAAAAACGGACGGAGTCGCCCTGAGAAGAAAGTCAGTTTTGCGAGAAGTTCACCAATACTCTCAACGTTGTTGTCAAAACATTAAACAGCTGTTTTTGGCTGAAAGCAAAACAGTTGAAATAATGAACGGGAAAATGATTATTGTCGCGATTTTGAACCTCTCAGCCAAGCAAAATCGTACTATCTGCTGTCCAGTGCAATCCGGACACGAAAAAAGGCAATCCGGATGTAAAGAACCGAATGAAGAAATCTAGAAGGGAGAACAAAATGACAGCTGCATGTAAACATTGCGCTCGTTCTCACGCACACCTACGTATGGAATAGCTCGAAACCCGAAAATCGTTTTTTTATTCTGACGGTTCCAGAGCCAAATCCGGAATCAAAAAAAAAATACGCCATTTGATTCCATTACACTGAACCTCGAAAATACCCAAACTTGAGAACTTTCCCCGCCAACCCGAATGAAACTCCCTCCCTACAGGTTTGGCTATTGGTGGCATAGCTCAAAGTTAAGCTCTTAAAGGAGAACTCATCCCCCAAAATCTGGTACCACAATAAAATGGAAATAAGAATAAAAAAAAATATCGACAGGTACAGGAATCACACCCATACCTGCAATGTCTTTGCGATTACCATCTCAGGATGCTAACCGCTCGACCACCGGAGAGTTGTTGAGGAAAGCAGCTACATCATCGTATATGTGAGACTTTCTGCGAATGAAGCGGGAATAAAAGTTATCCCCCAAAAAAAAACAGTTCTTCGCTTTGAACTTACCCCCCAAACCTAAATCTGCCACGATGGAGGTAACAGAATCAGATGCGCTTACAACAAAAACCCCCCAAAAAAACAGTTCTTCGCCCGAAGGACAAGTTTGGCTTATTGGCAAGCTGTGATTTTTTCACAAACTTAAGTTGTCAATCATGAACTTAGGTTTGGCGGGTGGCAGTTCTCAAGTTTGGGTATTTTCGATTTTCAGTGTAGCGTGGTCCTAAAAACTCTAGTACTTCCAGATTCCTTACGTAACTTGATAACTTGAACTTGATTCCAAATTTCTGCGCAGAACTCCACCAGGTCAAAAACAGTTTGACAGCAACTAGTGGTGCACCAGTGCAACACTAGTGCAACACTCGGCATAAACAAATACGGTGTTAGACAAACACCATAAGAAATGGCGATAATAAGAGAGAATGAGTCGTTCGTACCCTTGCCTCTACGAAATCCAAATTTAGCTCGCACAGTGCGGACGTTTTTTGATTTACTGCAGTGCCAGGGTGTTTTTTTGTTTTGTTTCTCGCCAAGTAAAGTGAGTTTTTTTTTCACGCGGAGTGATTTATTGTTGCTGGTTCGGTCGTTAATTGCCGGATTTCCTCACAAGGACAGTTGGCAAGCTTATTTAGCCAATTTGGAAACAGCATTTTGTCACCATCACCATCCTGGCCATAATCGTCAACAAGTGCGTTCCAGTTCGCCCTCCAAATCCGGATTTTCAACACCGTCAGGGCGGTAACTCGGTTGTTATTAGCCGTAGCCGAGTGATCTCAGAGCGGTCAAGCATTCGTTTGGTTGTTTTCTCCGGTTGACGTCGCCATCTTGTTGGATCAACGGAGGACCACGTGGTTGGAGCAATCCACACTAGAAGAAAAACCATTTCAAGAAGTGCAAAAAAAATAGTGAGTTCTTTTTTTCATTCTTTTTTCACATTTTCTTTCTCTATCTTATTTCCCTTTAAATAAATATATATTTCGATAATTTTGTGCTTCGCTCATATTTTCAACACGGAGGGCATTCGTTTTCCCGTTGAAAAATATGAGCGAAGGCGGGGGGTTATACCCTCCAACTGGGGATGATGCGAATATCACCTATGAAGATGAGGAGCATCTGGAGGAATCAGCTGATGCTGGTCCTTCAGATGCAAATCGTTCTCGGATGGATGACAATGTCGGATCATCCCCAGTGGAGAGTAGAGTCACCCGGCTCCGAAAATATGCTGAAGGCTCATCTTTTTCTGGGCCATGGGTGGTTTTCATCCGGCCCAAAAAGAACGGTAAACCTCTTAATGTGGTACAGATCACCAAAGATCTGGCGAGGTGGACCTCTGTAACCAGTGTTACAAAATTACGTGCGAACAAGCTGCGCGTTGTTGTGGCTAACTCGAAAGCTGCAAACGAGATTGTGGCTAGCAATTTTCTAATTCTAGAGTATCACGTTTACATCCCGTCTCGAGACGTAGAGATTGAGGGCGTGATCACAGAAATGAGTCTGGATGCGAAGTACGTTAAATCCAACGGCGTTGGTAAGTTCAAGAGCCTCGATTCGACTTCGGTCGAAATCGTGGATTGCCGTCAACTCAATACTGCCAACGTCGTAAATGGAGTTACAAAGTACTCGCCTTCAGCTTCATTTCGTGTGACCTTCGCGGGTACCGCCCTCCCTCACTACGTCTTGATTGACGGAGTTTTAAGGCTTCCTGTGCGACTCTTCGTGCCTCGACCCATGCATTGTAAAAATTGCATCAAGTTGGGGCACACAGCGTCGCACTGTTGCAATAAGCCACGCTGTCCCCAATGCGGGGAGAATCATGGGGATGGAGCATGCTCAGCAATAGAGCAGAAATGTGTCTATTGCGGGGGCTCACCCCATGAAATCTCTTCGTGCGAGGCATTCAAGAGTTGCTGGGATAAACAGAAGCGCTCTTTAAAAGAACGATCGAGACGTTCTTATGCCTCTATCTTAAAGAGCGCTTCTCCACTGGCCCAACCTCATTCAAATAACATCTTTTCTGTGTTGCCAGTTGACAACGAAGAAACAACGGATGAGGAAAACCCTTTTGTTTTCGTTGCGAACTCCCGGAAACGTGCTAAAACAACTCCCAAGGGCCAAGACACCAAAAATACCAAAGAAAATCCCTACAATGAGCCCTCCAATCAGTGTCCCTAAAAAGCCGAATGCTGCAGAACAACAAAAAATAAATCCCCCTGGATTCCGCACGATTTTTTCACCACAGAATGATTCAACACCAGCAGGGACCTCCAAGGCCCCTATGACGAATGCAGTTTTTCCAGAATCAACTTCCCAGCCAGGATTGTTTAAGTTGACTGACATTCTGAATGGAATTTTTTCGTTTTTCAACGTTTCTGAATCCATCAAAAGCATTATAACAACAATGCTTCCTGTATTAAAGACATTTTTGAAGCAATTGATGCAAACTTGGCCCCTCATTTCAATGTTTATCTCTCTCGATGGCTAATTTACGCCGAGAGGTCAGAGATATCACTGTTATACAGTGGAATTGTCGTAGTTTAGTTCCTAAACTGGATCCGTTCAAATTTCTTCTTCATGAAACTAGTTGCGATATTTTTGCCCTTTCAGAAACATGGCTTTCTTCTCAATCTAACATCTCATTCCACGATTTTAACATTATCCGTTTGGATCGCAACGATTCTTATGGAGGGGTGCTTTTAGGGATCAATAAGCGCCACTCTTTTTATAGAATCCACCTCCCTTTATCAGGAGGAATTGAAGCTGTTGCATGTCATACAACTATAAGAGGTAAGGATTTATGTGTTGTCAGTTTGTACTGGCCTCATAGAGTTGCAGTGGATCGAAGTAACCTAGAGGACCTGTGCTCAATGCTCCCTGAGCCAAGGTTGATCCTGGGTGACTTCAATTCACATGGAACTGTCTGGGGAGAACAAATTGATGACAGTCGTTCTACTCTTATCTATGATATTTGTGATAGTTTCAATTTAACAATTTTGAACACGGGTGAAAAAACATGAGTACCTAAGCCTCCTGCAAGACAAAGCGCAATTGACCTCTCACTCTGCTCAAATTCACTATCATTGGATTGCCAGTGGAAGGTAGTCCCTGATCCCAATGGTAGTGATCATTTGCCTATCAAAATTACAATCACCAATGGGGTCAGCTCTTCGAATTCTACTAATATGACATATGACCTTACAAGACACATCGACTGGAAAAAGTACTCGGACGAAATAACAACAGCCATCGATTCTATGAATGTTTTGCCTCCTTTAGAGGAGTACCACTTTCTTTCACGTTTGATACATGAAAGTGCACTTTGCGCACAAACAAAACCCATCCCAGATTCATCAGTTCCTCGAAGGCCTCCAAACCCATGGTGGGATCAGCAGTGTTCCAAGCTTTATAAGGACAAATCAAAAGCATTCAAAGATTTTCGGAAATATGGAACTCTCGTCCTTTTGATGCTTATGTTTCCCTTGAAAATCAGTTCAAAAAATTAATCAAAGGGAAAAAGAAGGCGTATTGGCGGAATTTTGTGGGTGGTTTATCACGGGAAACTTCCTTGAGTACCTTATGGAAAGTTGCACGAAGCATGCGTAATCGATCATCTACAAATGAAAGTGAAGAACATACACATAGATGGATATTCAACTTCGCACGGAAAATCTGTCCAGATTTTACACCTGTGCAAAAAAAAATCCGGAACGTGCCTCCTGATAGGTGTGGTCTGGATTCCAGCTTCTCGATGGTCGAATTTTCACTTGCTCTCCTCTCTTGCAACAATTCAGCTCCGGGAATTGATAAAATCAAATTTAACTTGTTGAAAAACCTTCCGGACGCCGCAAAATTTCGCTTGTTAAATTTATTTAATCAATTCTTGGAGAATAACATTGTTCCCCAAGAGTGGAGACAAGTGAAAGTTATCGCTATCCAAAAGCCCGGAAAACCAGCGTCCGATGCGAATTCGTACCGTCCTATAGCGATGTTGTCTTGTATACGAAAATTGATGGAGAAAATGATTTTGTTTCGTTTGGATAAATGGGTAGAAGCAAATGGTCTCCTTTCAGATACTCAATTTGGGTTTCGATGGGGCAAAGGGACAAACGATTGTCTTGCTTTGCTGTCTTCAGAGATACAAATGGCGTACGCAAAACGTGAGCAAATGGCTTCAGTGTTTCTAGACATAAAGGGAGCTTTTGATGCAGTTTCAATAGAGGTGTTGTCAGACAAATTGCACTCCCGGGGTCTGCCTCCTCTATTGAACAACATCTTATACAGCTTGCTTTGTGAGAAACATCTGAACTTTGCTCAGGGAGATATTGCAATTAAAAGGACCTCTTACATGGGCCTCCCACAGGGTTCATGTTTGAGTCCACTTTTGTACAACTTTTACGTAAATGACATCGACAGTTGTCTCTCTGAAGGCTGCACTCTAAGACAACTTGCAGATGACGGCGTGGTGTCTGTCACAGGTTCTACTGAGTCTCATCTGCTCAGACCTTTACAAGATACTTTAGACAGATTGTCTTCCTGGGCTTTGGGGCTTGGGATTGAGTTTTCTCCTCAGAAAACGGAGATGGTTGTTTTCTCTAAGAAACGTAGACCTGCTCAACCTAAGCTTCAACTTCTAGGCCGAACGATCACTCAATCGAGGTGTTTTAAGTATCTTGGGGTTTGGTTTGATTCCAAGTGTACTTGGAGAGCCCACATTGAGTATCTGAAAGGAAAATGCCAACAAAGAATGAATTTTCTCCGATCAATCACTGGCACCTGGTGGGGAGCCCATCCAGAAGATCTTTTAAAATTGTATCGAACAACTATTCTCTCAGTGATGGAATATGGTAGCTTCTGTTTCCAGTCAGCTGCCAAAACTCACCTCCTCAAACTCGAGCGTATCCAATACCGTTGTCTTCGCATCGCTTTGGGCTGTATGCCCTCAACGCACAACATGAGTCTTGAAGTTTTGGCAGGAATACTCCCTTTGAAAGATCGATTCAATCTACTATCACTTCGGTTCCTCATCAGGTGTGAGGTCATGAACCCACTAGTGATTGTAAATTTTGACAGGCTACTTGAGCAAAATTTTCAAACCAGGTTTATGTCTATATACCATGTCCTCATGTCAATGCAGGTAAACCCTTCTTCATTCTCTCCAACTCGTGTTTGTAGCCCAGACTACGATCATTCTTCTGTCCAGTTTGATTTGTCTATGCAGCAGGAAATTTGTGGAATCCCGGTCCCTCATCGCTCCCTTCTGATTCCAAGAATTTTCGAAGCTAAATATAGACACGTCGATGCTGATAAAATGTACTTTACTGATGGATCACTTATAGAGGAATCAACAGGATTTGGAGTGTTCAACGAAATATCTAGCGCCTCTTACAGCCTCGAGTCACCATGCTCTGTGTATATAGCAGAGTTAGCAGCTATTCATTGTGCTTTGGACAGTATAGCTTCAAGGCCAGTTGGGCACTACTTTATTGTAACGGATAGTCTGAGTTCTGTTCAAGCAATCCACTCAATAAAACCGGGAAAGCACTCGCCATACTTCTTCGAGAAGATACGGGATAGTTTGAGTGCTTTATCAAAACGTCGCTTTATTATCACCTTTGTTTGGGTTCCCTCTCATTGCTCGATAGAGGGTAATGAGAAGGCAGACTCTCTGGCAAAGGTGGGGGCGATGGAAGGCGACACGTACCAGCGTGAAATTGCCTTCAACGAATTTTACTTTTTAGTTCGAAGAAACTCTCTTGTCAACTGGCAGCGCAAATGGGACGAGGATGACAAGGGTCGGTGGCTGCACTCGATTATCCCAAGGGTAAGCCTTAAACCATGGTTTAATAGATTGGACCTGAGTCGAGATTTTATTCGTATATTTTCCCGTCTCATGTCCAATCATTATTCCTTAGACGCGGTACTCTATCGTTTGAATATTGCTAGCAGCAATTTGTGTAGTTGCGGCCAAGGTTACCACGACATCGAGCATATTGTTTGGTCGTGCGAGGTCCATCTTGTCGCTAGAACGAATTTGATAGACTCCCTTCGGGCCCGACGAAAACCACCCTATGTTCCAGTGAGAGATGTGCTGGGTGTGATGGACTTGGACTATATGTTCGAAATATATCTTTTCCTAAAAGCTATTGATCTTCGTCTATAATTTCTTCTTATTTTCATATTTCCCTATCTATCTTCTTTTTTCTTTAAAAGTGAACTAGATATAAGCACACAATTGTAATCAAACAAAACGAGTTTGGCTCCTTAAAGCCTAAAGGTATGAGCCGTTTCAAATAAAGAATTTACAAAAAAAAAAAAAAAAATAAGAGAGAATAAATAAGAGAAAAAAATTAAAAAAAACCCGTTTGATTATGGCATTATTTGATTTGGACAACAAAAAATGTTTGGTCATGTTGCCAAAATCGAACGGGGTTCATAGATAAAACCTATTTGGAAGGTCACCGGTGTCCTGTTTGATGTGATCGGTACAATTTTTTTTCATTATTTTGGGACTTAGTCGGATTTTCGAAAACCGGTCATGTCCCAGAAAGTCGATTTTTCGTCGAATTTTTTTTTCGTGATTTTAGGCATTTTTGACAAAAAACTTTTTTTTTTTTCGAGATATGTAACACCAAATTTCGAAGTTATGCATTCTTCAGTCATTTGACATCAAAATTAAAATTTCGATTTTTCCAATTTCCTTTGGCTAAAAAATCCGAAATATTGAACGCTTTGAGACACCCCTAAATCAAGTCCAGTTGAGCTAAAATTTTGCACAAGCCTTCCTTTGGCTGCCACCTTAATAAAAGTACTTATTCTAAGGGCATTGGTCATCATCAATCAACGAAATAAAACTTGGCGTGGAACAGCTATTTTAGTACTTTTATTACCTTTTTAGTTAAATATTTCTAGTAACATTTTAGATAAACATTCCACCTATCTTTTGATCCATGTTTTATGTTTCATTACAATGATGTGCCTAGATTCTAACATCCTTTTCCAAAGGAAACTGTACTTTGCTATAAAATTATAAATTCAGTAAAATCAATAGGGTTCATTTTCAAGCACTTTATCAGTAAACTAGGTGTTGGTTGAAAAGGTTTTAGAATTACTGTAAGGACTTAGAAACAAAGTAATAATTTTACGATTACAAATAAAACATCTTTCATTTAAAATTATCAACAACTCTGAAAACATGTGTAGATCACATACACAGGTCATCTTTTATGGGCACCTGACCGCAGATCATCAATAGCCTATAAAGTCCAATTCGTTACAGATTACAGTAAATCTTTCAAATCCGGAAAATTTTGTGGATGGGGAACAATACTATCAATTTCAATGTGAAAAATTTACCACTCACAATTTTTCCAGGACATTTCATAAAATTTTCTACAATTTACTTAGAATATGTACACAATTAATGCTAACTCCAGCGTTAAGGTATAATTATTTGGGGGTTGTACCTAACATAAGGTAGGATAGAGGTGCTGTCATTTCCGACCGGTAATCAATTTGATACCCGGACATCATTTAAAATACGACTAGTAACAGCACGAGTGCCATCCCATGTAGCATCCTAACGTCTAGTTGGATGCTTCAGTAAATCGATGGATAGCGTTCATCACCCGATTAAGCTCGTCAGAGTTGCAGTCCAATCTCAGAGCGTCCAGAGGGTCCAGCTTTGATTCTAACTTGTACGATACTCTCCGTCGCTTCTTGCCCCTTGCTCAAGCGAAACTGAATTCGTTGACCGACGTCCGGTGCTGGTAATGACCGAGGCTGTCGTTCCGAGCGATCCGAGGGGTACCTCGGTGATGAGGGGCGAACTAAGGGGACTGAACAGCTGTTCGCTCAGCTCGTCAGCACCAAGCGGATCCAGGGCTATGCTTTCCGGGTCATCGTCACCAAGATCGTCCACCATCATGCCAACCGTAGCCGAGGCCACCGATTCAGCGTCATCCAGATCGATCGAAATGGTTGCCGTCGGGGCGTCCTCACCGCCTCCAACTTTGTGCGTTTCTCCTCCGTTAGATTGTATCTGAAATGTGTACTCTTGCTGGATCGATTGCAGCATTTCCCGCTGTTCTTGTTGTTCCTCCTGGAAAGAGAAAAAGGTTGAAAGTCGTTGAATTATGTTAATATTTTTACAACGTCCAGAAGGTATTTTAAGACATTAACGCTTTCAATACGCCAAGTCTACGCTGACTGAAATATGTACATATTTTTCATGTAAACAGATGCCAGAGATATAGGCACCTACTGTTGAAACCTTAGTTTTTTCACGGGATTTTAGGCATCTTAGGCTGATGTCATGCTGAAACAACTAGCAACGCAACGCAACGCAACGTTCCAATAGGATTGCGTTTGCAACGCATTGGTATGTCATGCTGGCGCGACCTGTCACTTTGAAATTCCCTACAAATCATCACTTCTCTACATCTGATAATGCTTTGAATCGTCTCCTTTCTTTCGGGAGCCATCAAAAACTCATCAAATCACGACCCGGATTGCAAGAATGCCAAAATTTGAACAGACAAAATTCCTTGTTTTTTTGCCGGAACTAAGAATTCATGAAAATTTTCTCGCTGATTAAGATATTTTTTAGTTTATTATCACAAGTTCGGACAGATCTTCGTACTATTGTTCTTAAAACCCGGAATCACTGCTTCAAATCGAGAAAAAACAATATTCCTATTGGATTTCCTACTAGTCGCGCTACAAAACACATTGGCATCAGATTGGTCGCGCGATTTCCATGGAGATCAAATGAGAGCTGGTTAGTCGTGTGAACGTTGCGTTGTAGGTCGCGTTGCTAGTTGTTTCAGCTTGACATCAGCCTTAGGCTTATTCAGGCATTTTATTTTTTTTAAACTTCTAGGGAACTGTTTAGCTTAGAATAGCCAGTGACCATAGATTAGTGGATGGAGTCCCTGCTAAGCCGATGGTCATGGAATAAATAGCACTCTTTCTGGAAGTTGATAGTTTTAACATTTGTAAGGTGCTAGCCATCTCCAACATTTGTAAAGTGCTAGCCATTCATAGAAGCAAGGGGCTGAAAGAGAAGGAAATTTCCGAACTGACATTTCAGTACCGCACTGACGTTTTGGTACCAAAATGCCATTGAAATCAAAGGGGAACTGACGTTCTGGTTCCAAAAAGTCGGTACGGTCTGTTTATATGTGATTTGACAGTTGCTTCAGTCCTTTGCATAGAAGTCATCGATCGTCGTATATAATTATTTTTATTTTCTAACCTAAAGCCTCGGTACAAATGGGATTCTTGGAAGGCAGCCTTTGGTGATGACATGGCCGCCTTCAAAAGGAAACAAGACTTCGAGAGCAGTTATCTTACTCCCGGGCTACAGAAAATTCCATTTTGTCTAAGTGGATGTTCACTGTTTTTTTTTTAAATTTTTTATTTAGGGTTCCCGCGCCGATCCTGTGCATAGGGCCATGGTAAAAGACCGGCACTGTTGACGATTCAAAGCCAAGCATCGTCTTCACTTGGTCCCAGTCAAGACTCTCGTTGATAGTTCGTATTTCGGCGGCTGGGCTTTGCCGCCACGAGTTTCTGAGTCTGCCTCTTCTTCGATGACCTTCTGGATTCCATTCAAGCGCCTCTCTGCAAATCTCGTTCTCATCTTTTCGCAGCGTATGCCCTATCAATCTCCACTTACGTTTCCGAATCTCGATTTCTAGCGCCCTTTGATGACACCGGCGATGTAGTTCCTCATTCGAGATCCAGTTGCCAGGCCACCAAGCGCGGATGATATTCCGCAGACAGTGGTTTAC
>NC_073693.1:56105402-56125965 GCF_029784155.1 Uranotaenia lowii
TTCAGAACGCAACTGGTAAGTTCATTTCAAAAGTGCGAAATTTGTATGGCTCGGTTCACTCTGGCTCAACGAAAAAAACATTTTTTCTAGCATCAGCCATACTCGTTAGGTGCTGCTCGTAAAGCCCCTGTAAGTAGGCTCCTACACAGAAAGAAAAATGTAAATTTACGTTACACATTTTTGCACCAGAATATGGAAAAGACTATAGCATCTTGACGACTGCGAAGAAATTCTCGTGCAATTTCATGTAAAACTCAGCGTTGGCGACGTTCGTCCGTTTTTTGTACCTGTTCGTGTGCTGTTTGCTTCTGTTCGATTTGGAGGTGGTGCGTACAAGATTTACAGCCAGTAACCTTCGTGAAAACCAAACGGAATTCTATTTATGAAGGTATGAATGTGTGTTGAAATGTGGGTGTTTCAACTTGTATTAATTGTAAATTTGTTGTTTTGCAGAAAATGATTATGATGGATTCAATTTTTACGGCACCTGTCGTCGTTTTCTTCGCTGGGGGAATTCAAAAGCACCGACAGGCGTTTGTGTCAAGTCGAAAAGATCGGTGAAATGTATGCAAACAAACTGAATAAAGGTTCTGTATTAATCAATATCGCTGATTTGTTTATTATTTTCAAACACTCCTTTAAACAAAACATCATTGAAAGAGAGGTTGAGCATGTAATTCTACAGTAAACGATCAATATTAATGGGACTGGGAATTTACATGTAACGAACAGTATTGATACATGTAATAACGCGATTCCCTTCTACCCATGCAGTTGCATGTAAATCTACGTGGATTTTTCTAACTGTGTACGTTTATAACAAATTGCTCAGTCAAACGATGGTGCATGGCCATTTTTCTGTGCATGGCTTATTCTGTAATTAGAAATCGACCAGTATAGCCTCGACGGCTTTATAAGAGTCTAAATTTGATGGTGAAATGATTAAATGAGATCTATATATATAAAAATGGATTTCTGTCTGTCTGTCTGTCTGTCTGTCTGTCTGTCTGTCTGTTCCCTATAGACTCGGAAACTACTGAACCGATTTTCGTGAAACTTGGCAGGTGTAGGTATTGGAGACCGGGGAAGGTTCCTATTGTGGTTTGAGACCCCTCCCTCTCTCATGAAGGGAGGGAGGGGCCTCCAAAACAAAAGAAATTTTTTTGCATAACTCGAGAACCAATCAAGCAAATGGTATAAAATTTGGCATGGGGTGGTATTTGGGAACGAGGAATATTTCTATAAATATTAGGTACCCCTCCCTCCTCTCAGTGGGATGATAGGAAGGAAGGAGGGGGGCTACTTTACATTTTTTCATATAACTCGAAAACTAATCAAGATATCGGAACCAAATTTGGCATGGGAAGGTATTTGGATACGAAAAATATTTCAATAATTATTTGAGACCCGTCCCTCTTTCCAATAGAAAGGGGGAGGGGGCCTCTTTAATATTTTTTACAAAATTCAAAAACTTATAAAGCAAATGGAACCAAATTTGGCATGGGAGGGTATTTGGATACGGAAAATATTTCTATGATTATTTGAGACCCGTCCCTCTTTCCAGTAGGAAGATTTAAAAAGGGGGGGGGGCTCTTTTATATATTTTTGCATAACTCAAAAACTAATTAAGCAAATGGAACCAAACTTGGCATGGGCTGGTATTTGGGAACGTGACATGTTCTAATGATTGTTTGAGACCCCTTCCTTCTTCCAGCGGGGAGAAAGGGAAGGGGAGGGAAGTTTCATACAATTTTTACTGCATAACTCAAGAACTACAACAGCAAATGGAACCAAATTTGGCATGGAACGTTATTTGGGTACGAGAAATGCTTCTGTGAATATTTGGTATACCTCGCTCATTCAAAGAGGTGAATGAAAAAGGAGAGAAGAGGTCTCCCTTACAATTTTCAGTATAACTGGAGAGCTGATCGAGAAAATGGAACTATATTTGGCATGTGAAGGTATTTGGATAAGAGAAATGTTTCTGTTATAAATTGAAGCCCCGCCTTTTTCAGCGGAAAAATATAAAGAGGTAAAGGGGGGCTTCTATACAATTTTTTTTGCATAATTCGAAAATTAATCGAGCAAATGAAACCAAATTTGGCATCGAAAAGTGTTTGAGTACGAAAAATACTTTTTCAATGTAAATCAATTCCTTTCTTGCAGTAAGATGATAGAATTGGAAATAAAGGAAGGGTAGAGGAGGCTTACATTTTACTTTTTTTTTTTACAAAATCCAAGAAATGGACAAAATTTAGCATGGAAAATCATTTTGGTATGATTCTATGATTATCTGACACACCATCCTCCATTCAGTGAGCAGGTACATAGGAGGAGGGAGGTGAGTTCATTAAAATTTTGTTAGCATAAGTTCTTAATTTATGCTAAAGAAGCCAACAAATGGAAACAAACATGGCATGGAAAAGTATTTGGCTACGAGATATGTTTCTACAATTTTTATAGAACCTTACGCTTTACAGTGTAGAGAGGGGAAGAAAAGAGGAGGCTCCATATACATTTTGTAGTAAAGCTTATAAACTTTTTAACCAATGGAACTATATTTGATATTAGAGGATTTTTGGGAACGAATAAAAATGGGTATGATTATTAATGATCACGATCTCTGTTCAGCAGGGGGTGAAGGGAAGGACAGGGGGGGCTTTCTTATCAGTTTTTAGCATAAATCCAGAACATTTCAAGCAAAAACAACCATATTTTATAAGTTAGATTCTTTGCGTACAATTATTTGAGACCCTCTTTTTATAGGGTGAAGCTTAAGGAAACAGATTAAAATTATCAGATCTTTAACACAAATTTATTGTTCAAGATTCAGAAAATTAGTTTAAGTTATCTTTGTGTTGCAATTCGAAACTTCAGCTGCAGCTCTCATTTTATAGCGGTTGCTTATGAATTATGTCATAGTTTGATTTAAAATAATGCCAATAAAACAATAAAAATTTGAATAATTTCTGAAAATTTCATTTTATTTTGAAAGGTGAAGCAAAGCACACCGGGTCAGCTAGTATCAAATAAAATGGTATCAATTGGTAGGGCTGTGAACTTTGAACTCGATTTTCTCGAAATCTAGTTTATGGCATTCAGTTCGGTCTGGTCGAATCCCGACCATTTATCAACAGCATCACGGCAGGCAACGGGGTGCTGACATCTGAAAGTAATAGATACTGTTAGGTGATGGTTTATTTTTTCAGGGAGATTGTTAATTTCAAACTAATGGATCGTCTCGATTGATATTGGACAATTTATTAAAGTATATTTATACAAACTCACCATAATAATTGGAGGACGAAATGGACTTGTGCTGCAATGATGATCTGTCCACTTCTTCCTTAGGAATCATGTCCGCAGCTTGCCGTAAGAATACCGGAATGTTGAGCCGCACCATTTTTTCGGACCTGCATTAAATATAAAAACGGAAGTGATAAATATTTCATTACTTAGAATAAATAATATTAATATATATTATAGATATTAATATACTTACTGAAATCTATCGCGTATCGTATGTTTCATCCATCGTTTTGTTCTCTACAATTTTGGCAAGAACAAAAACTACCCGTCTAGAAGCGTACTCATGCTTTAAAAAAAATGTGTTATATTGACCCGACCAAATGACCCATTATTTGACAGATCAATCAGTCATTTTTACAAGTTTAAGGGGTTCCGTGGAATAAGTGTGTACGTTCAATTCGCAATCGAGAACGATAGATCAATGATTGCTGATTACTTTCCCGGTTTGGGAATATGAGAAGTGGAAAGTGACAAATAGCTATCGCTAATGAATTGTGCAGTTATGTAATGATTAGACTGACGAAACATGAATAAAGATAACTATATTCCACCAAACCTGTTTATCAAGATACATCTGGATACGGAAATTACGAGTTAGTTCGAGAGGGGTACTCTCAAGTATTTAACTTGCGGTTAACAAGTGAACCAGCCAGCAGCCAGAGGACGACCAGGAAAAGGACCACTAGCCAGAGGGACCAGTCAGCACCGAGACGACCCAGCCCAGAGGGGCCAGCTAGCTCATAGGGGACCAGCCAGAGGACCACCAGGCTGCGAAATATCGCATGCCTGCCAGAAGGTGTCGCAAGCGGTCGAGCCATGGAAGGTTAGCGGATCGAGAGGGTTACTCTCCATGCCGTTACGAGCCACGCTGCTGTGAGCATACGTGAGCTCAAGTCCGACGGCCAGGAGGAGTTTCTGAATCCGCAATCGGGCAGCGCGAAGGCTTGGTTGGTTGGTTGGAGCTGCTAGCCTAGAAGGTTACTCTTGTGCTCTGGTTAAGCGCTACTGTTAGCATGCTCGAGCACAGCTGGCAGCAATTTCTAGACTCCTAGAGAGGGTGGTTTGGGCTTGGCTAGTTGCCCTTAGTTGGGCTATTGGTTAAAGTCGCTAACCACTCCATGCTGCTGAATCTTAAGGTTTCTTTCTCGATATCATCGAGAAACGGTATTGATGGCCAAAAGAGGATGTTCTTTTGGGGTTGCCAGAATACAACCTGCTAGAAGTTCCCCAGACAACCAGAAGTCGTATTTTCTTTTACAGATTACATCGTATAGAATGTTATTTATACTCATTTTCGTATATCTGCACCTACAATATGCGGTTCATGCAAATTCTTTATCGTATTTAAAAGCATTGCATGATATTATTACGACAAGAAGAGAGACTCGTATTTATGTACAGATGAACTCGACCTTTGTGTACGACAATTCGCAAAAAATCCGTGAAACGACCGATATACGGTGATCAGCCGTGGCTGAGAAGTTTTGTCGTGCTATGCATAAAATAATTCGGAATAAAAAACGAATATAAATGCATTGATTCGTTATAATGTGCATGCAATCGTATACCTTTGCAAATTCATTCGCATGTCTGATTTTCGTAAAACGTATTTACTGGCAATCGTAAAAGAATACAAAAAAGTTCAATAAAATCGTTTATGATAATGGGTCATCGATGATTGGAATCGTATTAAAGGAGGCTTCAAAATGTTGGTCTATTTTTAGACATGTTCTACGATTTAAAAGATTTAAGTTATAGAAATATACGGTTTGCTTTTGGTTTAATGCCTTTGAAGCAAATCCCCTTGAATTTATATATTCCAGATAGCGTCGAGGAACCATCATGAGCTGCAGATCGTATGGTCAGGGGATCAAGTCCAGGTACTATCAATAACTTCATGAACGTTGAAAAAAATTAGCAATCAGGCAAATAATAAATTTGTACGATATAAACTTGAATTTGACAGCAAAAAACGCACTTCTTTGAAATAATCTTATTTATATATTTTTGGGAATGAATAAACCAATTGGTTTAAAGTACAAAAAAATAATAATCTTATTTTTATTCAACTGACGGAAAATAAGAGCCCTGCACTCAAGTCGCAAAAGACGACCAAATAAGTCGTCAAACTTTCCATATTGTTACGAAAAATGTCGTATATTACAAGCTCAATCATCTAAATGGTGATGTAAATTGTCATAGTATATTCCAAAAAGAATCAGGGTACCGTAAAACGGGGTAACATTGATCACCGGGGTAGCTTTGATCAACATGAAATTGTGCCAAATAATCATCAATAGCTTAGTCAATAGTTTGAATTTTTGAAAACTGTTTTCTACGTTTGAAAGCCTACTAATTGAGTATCAAATAAGCAAAATTTGGTTTGTATTTGAAATTCGTTTTCTGTTAGTAAAAATGTTATTTTAAATTCTTAAAATATCTATCTTTTCCAAGGCTCGCAATCAAACAGTTCTCCTGATGATATCAAAAAGCATTTAGAAGCAAACGGGTTGTTGAATGTGAAAGAACAACTTTTTTTCTTTGTATATGTGTAGGTATAGTGCTATTTTTAAAGTCATTTAATGATAATTTTTTTATATTTTAAAATAAAGGAATGTTTTCGAAAAGTAAGCCCGTACTGGAAAAATGGATAGGAACCCTATCAAATGGTTAACTTTGAAGAAAAAATGAAAATGGTAATAGTGGGTGGGCCTTAGAGAACGTGTGAAGGTAAAATTGTATTTGTATTTTGAAGCTAAAACTATTTAGAAATTGTTATAACTTTTGCCCCTAAATGTATGCAACATCATTGTTCTTTTTTGGATTATAAATGTTTTTAAAAGAAAACGTTAAAAACTAGGTAACATTGATGAACAAGCATTTAAAATTTTATTATGATGGTGTTCTGTATCCTTTATGATCAAGAAAACTCGATAAAACCGTCAGAATAGAGATTGATCAATGTTACCCCAAAGCATCAAATTCTTAACAGAGACTAAATCGATTTTTAAATCAAATTTAAAGAAGACTAATAAATTTCTGCAACCATGTTTTACGTTCCTAGGAGCTCAGTACTGGTTTTAAAAATATGAAACATACCACATTCCCCTTAACAGAAAAAATAATCGAAAAATATTGAAAAAAGTGATCAATCTTACCCCGGATTACGGTAGTCGTAATCAAGAATATGTTTGCTAATGTACCTATATGGCCTCCAAAATGATACGTGTATACTGGTTTTGCTACATTATATACGATATGTTTACACGTATATTTGCACGTATATTTGTGTTGCAAATTCGAAATACCCACCAAATGGTTGTCTGGGTCTCATCGCACGCAAGCTGAGGTTATCAGCCACCAGAATCAACGTAAGGATCGATTTGTCATCGAATCTGGTGCCATTCAACACATGGTGCGAGATCAGAGCCTGTTGGTTGATGTCAAGACTCTGGAAGAGCCATATGTCATCAGCACAGCTAAAACTGGCGAGTGTTTGAGAGCCAAGTGAACTGGAACAATGCATCTGAGCAGTGTAATTGGAAAGTCTATTGTTCCAATTATACAGTACAATGTACTTGTGAATCTAGAGCTCGACGAAAACCTTCTTTCGGTCAGAAAGTGCACCGAGAACGGGAAAAGGGTTACTTTTCTCGGAAAGCAAGTCAAGTCTGAGTTTTCAGGGGGATGTAGGTATATGGAGGTGCCGACGTTTGACGGATTCCGTTACTTCGTCACGTTCATTGACGACTTTACCCACTTCATGACTTTCTATCTGCTCAAACACAAGTGCGAGGTGTTCGAGCGCTTCAAGCAGTACGAGGCTATGGCAACTGCAAACTTCGGTCAGAAGTTTTACAAGCTGCGATGCGATAATAGCCGTGAATACGTTAGTAACGAGTTTCAAAGGCATTGTTCTGAGAAAGGAGTCACGGTCCCGTTTACTCCGCAATTGAACGGCGTCAGCGAGCGAGCGAACCGTACACAGAGCGATGATCCATGGTAGCGGATTGTTGAAGACGATGTGGGGCGAAGCTGTTTTGTGCGCTGCGTACCTCACAAACAGATCACCAACAAGAGGTCTTGTGGTCAACAAGACTCCTTTCGAGATGTGGTACGGTCGGAGGCCAAAGCTGAGTACCCTGCGCATTTTCGGTTGTCCAGCGTACGCACAGATTCCCAAGGTAAAGCGACAGAAGCTTGATCCGAAATCAAAACGACTGGTATTCGTGGGTAACGCGAATAACGGATATCGCCTTTGAGCCGATCCATCGAGATTCACCGCAACGTGATTTTCGATGAAACCAGCGTTCTGAAGTCAGTGCGTTGTATCGAAGACCCACCAGATGCCATCACATTTGAGCGGTAAGCCGATGTGTATAAGCCAGATCAGCAGCCAGTCGATGTGCAAGCACCCGAAAACACATTTGAGCGGTCAGAAAACATATCTGAGCGGTTAGACGAAGGGCCTGCTGATCCCGATGACACTGTGGTTAATAGTGTGGTTGTTGACGATCACGGCGAGAGCGACTACGAGAGAAACGTGGAATTCCCGGACGATGACGATTCGATCAAGATTCCGTCATCCATGAACCGGCCCTGAGACGAAATCAGCGAACAAGAGGGACTACACAGCGCTACGTGGCTAACGTAGCTGCTGTTCTTTGATGAGTTACCTCAGAACATCACAGAGCTGAAGCGCCGGGACGACTGGGATTCCTGGAAGGTCGCCATCGACGAGGAGATGACAGCCCTGAAGAAGAACAAGACTTGGGAAGCTATTAGATTACTCTCGGGTCACAGGAAACCCATCCTGTTCAAGTGGGTGTTCACCGTGAAGGAAGATGGTCGCTACAAGGCTCGATTGGTCGCGAAAGGATGTTCCCAAAGACCAGGATTGGACTACTGGGAAACCTAAGCACCGGTTGCCAAGATGGAGAGCGTTCGGACCGTCTTGGCGTAGGCGATCGAATACGACATGGTTGTTCATCAAATGGTCGTCAAAACTGCATTCCTGAATGGAAATTTAAAAGAGATTATCTTCATGCAGTTGCCAAATGATGACGTCGGGGAATCGAAGGTCGTTCGATTACAGAAAATCCTATACGGCTTGAAGCAAGCGGGTCGTGCTTGGAACCAGCGATTCGATGACGAGATTAGGATACTTGGTTTCTATCCGTTGAAGAGCAACTGCTGCGTTTATCGATCTTGTAAGCGAGGACTCACCCTCATTCTGTACGTGGATGACATTCTGGTTGTCGCAAAAGACGTTTCAGAGGTTATCTGGATCAAAACCGAGCTTTGAAGGCTATTTCAAATGAAGGATCTCCTGGAAGTCAAGACTTTTTTAGGGGATGACCATCAAACGAGACTTTCCGAATAGCGTCATCGAGATTTCAGTGGATAGGCACTAGCAAGGCCTGATGCGTATTCTGCGAAAACCTTCGAGGTACGACCGATACGGCGTTGGTATTCCTCAAAAAACGCGAAATTGGAACCACTCATCGAATATGCTGATGCAGATTCTGCCAACGACTCCGATGATCGAAGATCTGTATCAGGTTACACTTACATGATCTTCGGGAATCTAGTTTTGCGGTCAACGAAACGTCAGCTGACGGTCAGTCTGTCGTCGACCGAAGCTGAGATAGGAGCCCTTTGTCATGCAGTCAGGGAAGGTTTGTGGTTAACAAACTTTCTGGGTGAATTGGGTGTGGTTAGCACTCCGTTCACGTTAATGGAGGACAACATCCCTTGCATCCAGTATCTGGAAGAGGCGCGAACCCATCAGTGGATGAAGCATTTGGACGTTAAGTATGCCTTTATCAGAGACATCATAAGCTATCAGCTATCTTTGAGACACATCTCCACTGAGGATCAGCCAACTGATGCGTTCACGAAGGCGTTACCAAGGGCGAGGCACGCGAAGCAGTTCAGCATTCTCAATTTACGAATTGAGGGGAGGTGTTGAAACTTACGGTTTCCAAACTTCTGCTGCCACGAGCAGAACCAAAACATTGTTTGTTTTGGTTCCTCTTGCTATGTTCAATTCGCAATCGAGAACAATAGATCAATGATTGCTGATGACAGATGATGATGATAAACGCGATATAAATGTTTATATCATCACACGGTTAGGCGAGACTACCCAAATTGAATTCGTGGTTAAACAACAGTGTTCCCAGATATTCTGGGTAAGAGTATCGCAGTACTCATTAAGTACTATCATTAAGAAATGAGTACTTTCCCGGTTAGGGAATATGAGAAGAGGAAATTGACAAATAGCTATCGCTAATGAATTGTGTAGTTATGCAATGACTAGACTGACGAAACATGAATAAAGATAACTCTATTCCACCACTGAAACCTGCGTTTTCAACAAATTGAAATCAATCTTTATAAATCATGAGTTTGAAATTTGATGTGAAATTTCTAAAGTTTGATATCGGTAAAACTAGAAACACAGCACCGTGGTTCAAATTGACAATTACTATCTTACTTTTTGTATAGCTTTAGTCCTTCTTTGTTAAAAAAAAAACTTTTAAAATTGCTCAGAAAATCACTGCTAAAAAAATGTTTCCAAACTTGGAGTTAGATGTAGAAATTTGGGGTCCTGTTCCAAAAACAAAGTTTGTCTCTAAATCATTCCTATTGAATTTCTAAAACGATGTAATCCAGCAAACTACAATTAAAAACAGCCCTGAACTGTACATTCGCATGTCAGCTGATGTCGAACTGTTGAATTAGAATGTGTAATTTATGCCGTGTATCGATGGGATTAGCCCCGCATAAACATCGATTGCTTTCCGATAGCGCCAAATCAGTGTGGAATGCAACGACATTTTTGTGTTCCCAGCCAACGCACGGATGGAATCGAAAATGACTAACAACCATCCCCTCGTGGATCTCGTTTATACTTCGTTCCCACCCCTTCTCTGTTCTAGAATTGAAATTCCCACGCAATGCTGTAGGGTTGCGATAAAAGGCCCATTCCGTAGTGCAATATCCTATCGTCCAATTTATTTACAACCGACAATATGCTGGCTTTACCACCGCCATTTTTCCCATCCGGAGGCCGGCACTATCTCATCACCACCCCTTTCTAATCATTGAAGAGCTGTTTGGATTAAAAGTGGTGGCTCAAGGATCTTCCAAAATAACATTTTTGATGACGGATCATAGGAACAAGACTGATACAAATTGACTCAAGGAAAGCTCAACAGTTAGATTTTTGTAATAAAATTTAAAAAACCTCACCAGAGACGCTCCTGACCCCCATTCCCTACTGATGGTTTTGGATTTCCGATCCGTAATTTGCGCCCCGATAACAATCAAATGTAATTTATTTTCAACCATACTTCATCGGAGGGAAGGATTCATGTCGTAGAGAGTTCGAGTAGGGGTTGTTTTCATTTGCCCCGACCACCCTCAACAAACATTCTCGGGCTCTTTTCATCGATGGAAAGTGATACAAAATCAGTACAACACAGGAAAAAAAAATCCCTGCAATAGGAAATATGGACCAGCAGTGTTTGGATGGGGCTATGAATGGGGACACATTTTTCTCTCATCGATCGATCGTCGTTGTTCCAAGTCATAAAGCAGCAGTATTGTTTTGTGTTTCATCCCCCCTTACTCCAAAGTGTTCAAATGCTCAAATGTTTAATCCAACCGTATTCAGCTTTATTTCGATTGTGTCTGCAATATGTGACAAATTTGAACAGCAGCAGCAGCCCCCTTAAAAAGATAGGAAAAAAAACTCTAATTAAACTATTTTTGCGTCTCCAACTTCCGGTTGTTCAAATGCCTCCCCCCATTCTTTGTTTTTCAGTTGTAGAACAGATAATTGTTACAATGGCTATTCACAAATGGTACATATAAAAATTTGGGCAAGAGAGAATGCTTCCAGTTCGATTGGATTCGTTTGGAAAATCGATGGTGTTTTTATTTGTGCATTTGCAACAATGCAGCTGCAATAAATTTGATTTCGCTTTTATTTACGATGATATGAATGGGGTGTAGGGATCAATAAACGGGCAAGTAATCGAAAAGTCAGGTTTTCTAGAGAGTTTCATGAGTTATTGGTTGACTATCTGAACATTTTATTATGAATAATACTAAGTTGTTTTTTTGTGAGTTTTGGTTAACTCTCACACAAGGAATTAAATTGCGAAATATTAAAACACTATAAGTAGTTTAAATTTTGCGTTATTTTTCTCCATATTTTGAAATTTTTTACAAGAAAACTATTTTCCAAGAAAATTTAAGGTTCAGTAAAAACAGATCAGACTTCCATGATCCAAACAAGAAGATTCATAAATTGAAATGTTAAACTCGCTTTTGTTCAAATAGAAGATGAAATGAGACATTTCAATTGAATTTCATAAACTAAACAAAAGCAAAACAAAAATTAAAAAGTGACAAAAATGACAAAAATGACAAAAATGACAAAAATGACAAAAATGACAAAAATGACAAAAATGACAAAAACGACAAAAATGACAAAAATGACAAAAATGACAAAAATGACAAAAATGACAAAAATGACAAAAATGACAAAAATGACAAAAATGACAAAAATGACAAAAATGACAAAAATGACAAAAATGACAAAAATGACAAAAATGACAAAAATGACAAAAATGACAAAAATGACAAAAATGACAAAAATGACAAAAATGACAAAAATGACAAAAATGACAAAAATGACAAAAATGACAAAAATGACAAAAATGACAAAAATGACAAAAATGACAAAAATGACAAAAATGACAAAAATGACAAAAATGACAAAAATGACAAAAATGACAAAAATGACAAAAATGACAAAAATGACAAAAATGACAAAAATGACAAAAATGACAAAAATGACAAAAATGACAAAAATGACAAAAATGACAAAGATGACAAAAATGACAAAAATGACAAAAATGACAAAAATGACAAAAATGACAAAAATGACAAAAATGACAAAAATGACAAAAATGACAAAAATGACAAAAATGACAAAAATGACAAAAATGACAAAAATGACAAAAATGACAAAAATGACAAAAATGACAAAAATGACAAAAATGACAAAAATGACAAAAATGACAAAAATGACAAAAATGACAAAAATGACAAAAATGACAAAAATGACAAAAATGACAAAAATGACAAAAATGACAAAAATGACAAAAATGACAAAAATGACAAAAATGACAAAAATGACAAAAATGACAAAAATGACAAAAATGACAAAAATGACAAAAATGACAAAAATGACAAAAATGACAAAAATGACAAAAATCACAAAAATGACAAAAATGACAAAAATGACAAAAATGACAAAAAAGACAAAAATGACAAAAATGACAAAAATGACAAAAATGACAAAAATGACAAAAATGACAAAAATGACAAAAATGACAAAAATGACAAAAATGACAAAAATGACAAAAATGACAAAAATGACAAAAATGACAAAAATGACAAAAATGACAAAAATGACAAAAATGACAAAAATGACAAAAATGACAAAAATGACAAAAATGACAAAAATGACAAAAATGACAAAAATGACAAAAATGACAAAAATGACAAAAATGACAAAAATGACAAAAATGACAAAAATGACAAAAATGACAAAAATGACAAAAATGACAAAAATGACAAAAATGACAAAAATGACAAAAATGACAAAAATGACAAAAATGACAAAAATGACAAAAATGACAAAAATGACAAAAATGACAAAAATGACAAAAATGACAAAAATGACAAAAATGACAAAAATGACAAAAATGACAAAAATGACAAAAATGACAAAAATGACAAAAATGACAAAAATGACAAAAATGACAAAAATGACAAAAATGACAAAAATGACAAAAATGACAAAAATGACAAAAATGACAAAAATGACAAAAATGACAAAAATGACAAAAATGACAAAAATGACAAAAATGACAAAAATGACAAAAATGACAAAAATGACAAAAATGACAAAAATGACAAAAATGACAAAAATGACAAAAATGACAAAAATGACAAAAATGACAAAAATGACAAAAATGACAAAAATGACAAAAATGACAAAAATGACAAAAATGACAAAAATGACAAAAATGACAAAAATGACAAAAATGACAAAAATGACAAAAATGACAAAAATGACAAAAATGACAAAAATCACAAAAATCACAAAAATGACAAAAATGACAAAAATGACAAAAATGACAAAAATTACAAAAATTACAAAAATTACAAAAATTACAAAAATTACAAAAATTACAAAAATTACAAAAATTACAAAAATTACAAAAATTACTAAAATTACTAAAATTACAAAAGTTACAAAAATTACAAAATATACAAAAACTTATAAAACTAAGAAAACTATTAAAGTTTTTTCAATAAATTTTATAAAATATAATTATATTTCACCAATTTAAAAAAAAAATCTAGAAAATGATAACTTAAATGGGCGTTTTTTTTTTGTTTTTTGATCTTTTTCAAATTTTCATTTTGAGTTTTTTTTTGTTATTTCTCTCAGTATCTCGTTTACTTCATCTTTAAATTTGCGTTATTTGAGTTTGCTTTTTTTCTTCGTTTTTTTTTTGGTTTTTCATCATTGGTTTTTTTTCTTCGAAATATTTAAATGTGCATCAATGTTTTTATATATTTTGGACCACCTCAGCGGAATATAAATAGATACCCCATTTCAAATTTTGAACATTTCATAGAAATCTACTGGTTTTGCAAAAATATGATCCAAAAAAAAATTTTTTTTTTCTTCGGAAATAAAAATTCCGAGATCTCGGCTTTTGAATCAACGGGCCAATTTGAATTTGAAATTTTCTCGGTGCGTCGCATTTTAAATAACATTTATAATAAGCAGAGCTTTATGTTAATGACTACTAATTTTTTGCAAACAAATCTGGAAAAGGAAATATTAAACTTATCAATGTTTTCAATGGAATCCGAAATCAAAAACATTTAATTGATTTGAACTCTTTCGCAAACATTCATCCAAATAGAGACATGATTTGCTTCCCTTTGTTATAGTAAACGAAAATATTTAAAGGCTTCCTGGTTCTTTAAAAAACTTTTAACTATTTAAAAAAATAATCTTTTTTCTCAAACCGATGATACGATTTGTCATTACTTCCATTCAAAGGATTAAATCCCAGCGATAATTTAAAGTTAGAAAATCGTTGAATTGTTATTGAAATTTATTGACTTCGATTTCTTTTTTTTTGGGAATTATTTAGAGCAATTTTTTCACAATTTTAATTAGTCCTCAAAGCCCTAATTTTTGTTCCTACAAACAGTGAAACAAAACTGTTTTCTTATATGCAGTTCTGTAGGGGAACATGCCCTATTATGCGCCACCTAAGCGAATCGCTGATTTTCTATGTATTCCGCGTACAAATTGTGTTAAAAATGGGTGTAATCGTTAAAGAAAAGTGTTTTCTACAAATTCCTATGATTTTTCATTACTCAAATTGCTATAGTTTCTTCAAAAACATGATTTTTAAAAACCATATTCAAAGCCACAGAACAAAACTGTGTTGCGAATATGCGCCGCTGTGTATTCAATACGCGCCTAGCAGCCGAACACACCCGAGAGCAGCCGAAGACCGAAAACACACCAATACTTACAGACACTTTGACTGAAAAGAAAATCAAAATGGACTAATAGAAATTTAACCAAAAATGAAAAATAGATTTTTTGGGCTGAATTAACGCTCAAAATATGGTTTTAGACTTTTTGTTCATTTTTAATGAAAATTGGCCTTTTTGAAAAATTAATGCTATTTTCAGCCTACTACGATTGGCGCGTTATAAAGAGCGCATGGGCCGTGATAGAACATACCCATGAAAAGCATACCTTAGCGAGTTCAGTATGATTTTTTAGCATAAAATTATAATTTAGATTCTCCTCTATTGATTTGTCAGAAAATATTGTCTTATTCGTTTTTCTCTGCTTGGTGACACCTTATTAAAAGTGTTTTAAAATTTAGATCGAAATGGAGAAAATCCTAAATTGTGAAATTATCACGACACAGAGGCATTTTAAGGAAAAAATCATACTTGCCATGACCAATCACAGCATTTAAAACATATTGGTAATATTTTGCAGGCTTAAAATGTTTCAGATTTTTCAAAACAAGAGTGGCGCGTATTAGCCACATGGGGCGTTATATGAACTTTTCCCCTATGCGATTATTGTATTGGACTGATGAGCAAGGTTGTCGAAACTGCAGAACAAATCCACAGTTATAGGGGAGAGAGAGGATACTTGATTCCTTAGCTATATCTTGAAACTGGAATATCCTACAAAGATCAAATGTTCTAAAAAAATGTGCCAAATGGAGCAAAACAACAATGCCTTAAGCTTAAAAAAATTTAACAAAATTATTGTTTTTTAATTACTCAAACATCTTGGCCATCATCAGGGAAATTGGAGTGTACATAAACACAAACACTACACACTCCAATTTCCCTTATAATGGCTAAGATCATGGCCGAATCGTAGGACATTAAGTAAATGTACTGTTTTAAACAATATTTTTACTGAGAGGCCGAAACGTCCACAATAAGACTACATTCACCAGTCACAAATCAACCGTCTAAATGCGCAAAGCTGATTAAAGCGAACGCTTCTTCAATCCAATTTCTGGTCATTTTGGTTACTTTTGCCGTCTCGGACATTTTGGATATTTGACTCATTTTGGTCATTTCGATCGTTCATTTCACTTTGGACGATTTAATTTTAGTTTTTCTCGTTTCACGCATATCAGATTCTTTTTTCATTTTGATCATTTTTTTTTTGTTTTTGTTTTTTGTCAATTCGGTAATTTAACTCGTCATGCTTTTTTTTAGTTTTTTTTCACAATTTTAATGTTTTTCATAACATCGATAATTTCAGAAGATTTGGACATTTTTTATATTTTCTCATTTTGCTCATATTGTTATTTTTAACCATTTTGGTCAGTTTTAAGTTCAGACTATTTCTGTCTTTTTAGTAATTTCGTGTTTTGGATCATTTTGATAGTTTTAACCATATTCGTAGTAAAGACCATTATCAATGAGAATAATCTACACACTTCTTTATCATCAGGTTCCAGATTTTCAATATTTTGTTTTCGGATTTCCCTTGTTTTCGTTTTTTTTTACCAGTAACTGAGTGCTAACAAAACTTGCTTTTTCGTCAAGTTTGATAAAATATTCAAATTTTCATAAAATATTTGCTGAACTTATTTATTTTACTAATTAATCTTTGCAAACAGATTTTAAATTCCTGCGATCATATTTAGTCATATCATACGTAGTCGTCTGCTCTTCCCATCCGCTTTTTATGTATATTAAATTTAAAAGTGGTAGTTCAATAATTAGGAAAAAAATATTCTAAATTAAAAAAAAAGAACCCCACTCTACACTCCGCAAATGAATAATATTGCACTTATACCTTCAAAAGAACACAATAAATACCAAAAACACTAGAAAAAAGTTAACAATATGAATGATTGTGGGGCAAATGCAACTCCAAACGTGCACATTTGATCAAGTCACTGACATTCTATTAAAAGCACTAGTTGAAAAAGAAAACAATTTGGGAAAAGCTTCGTGGGCCGCACAGGAAGGTCTTATCACTGTTTTAAACAATTCCAAGTCATTTGGCATCAAAACTGAAATCTAGATTTTCTTGGTTTTATTTGGTCTGATTTTTGGAGATTTTTAAAGGATATAAAAATAAAACAATAAGCGCTTAGCCACCTCTTAAACTATAGTCCTGTTTAGCTGAAATATTGCTTAGGTATTTATTTGTCCATCCGCAATGGTCTGATACTACAGACAATCTGTTGTTAAACGAAAAACGAGTTCATCAAATTCCCAGCTCATCTATGACTTTTTCACCTTTCGCATTCAAATCGAAATTTAGTACCTGCATCGTTAATCAAAATAATAAAACAAATAACTGCGCTCAGTTCCAACTTTATGCATTTTCTTCTACCGATTTTACCTTCTTCCAGATCATTAGTTCGAAAGCATTTTCGAGGGACTAAATTCATCATCATCGAGAGCTTCAATCCGTTCGAAGTGCTTTTGTTGATGCCGTCGATTGACAGCTCCCCATTTTGCACAATAATGAAGTGAAGCAACTTATAAACTTTCGGGTCGGGTCGTATAAAGTGTGAAGATGCTGCATCGAAGTCACTCATTCAGTGTTTGTAGGAACACCAAAATCAAAGCATTTTATAGGAACATACGTCAGATTGCACCAACAATGGCGAATTTCCACCCAGCAAAAGCAGCAGCAGCATATGCGACACATTTATGGATCGCAAAGTCGCATAAAAGGAGACTTAACCATCGAACATAATCTGCGGTCTGAAATTGCATTAAATTGAGATGCCCGCTTCAGTTTTTTTGCTGTCGTTGCTTTTGCTGTTTACTGTGCTTCGAGGAACGTGCCAGCTTTATCCTTCTGGAGATGAGTTGGGTTGTATGATTTTATTATGCGGTACAGTGCAGATTGGTGCTCAATGATCCGACCATGGCTTGGGGGAAGGAAATAGTTGAAAGGACCGAAACATGACACTTTTCGAGGAAAAGTTGGGTCCTTTTATGAGGAGGAAGCAGCTTAATGTTAGTTTTTTTTTGCAATTATTAAAAATGATGTTGAAAAAATGAGTCTTCATGAAATGTTAGATTTTATAAGAAGTTCAAGAAACAAAATAATGGTTATCAGAAAATGTTAAAAAAAAAAACCATCCAAACTTCACGGCCAAGATCTGAAAACACATTCTTAACAGTAAGTTTGCCTTTACTTTTCATGGTGTTGTGTTTTTTTTCTTCAAGATTGAATTCTTCACCATCTTACTTGTGTTTTTATTTTCATTATCTCATCTTAATAGCGGCTACCTGAAGCATCCCATTTCATTCAAATAATCCATCAACTAAAAAAAGGAAAACCAAAAAAAAAACAGCATCGAGCGACGTGCACCATTTGCCGCGATGAATCTAGCCATTCATTTATTTCCATTTTTCAAAAATCCCAGAATGACACCCTCAACTAGATGAAAATGTCTTGTTTTTTTTTTCAGTCAGTCAACGCTTTTCTCCGGTCGGAATTTTGTCCAGTTTACGTCAGTAGACACCATAAAATTGTTCATCAATCCGGCCGGACGGAAAACGACGCGATTCCTAGACGTTGACAGGACGACAGGACGACAGCAATCTGGCAATCTGGTCCCCGACATCAGTAAACAGCGTTCAATCTTTGGGGAGTCAGGAAAAGGGACGACAGCTGAGCCCTACAGGCCGACGCCACGAAAAAATGCTGAAGGTATGGAAATCACTCAAGGAGAAAACAATTTCAAAATCTAGCGGTTCAATCTAGTCCTACCTTCATAAGATTATTAAAACAAAATGAGGCTAGAAGGGCTGAGCCCTTGCTCATTATAAGCCATGTTGCGACTTGAGATGAAAACATCTTGAGGAATCCCCATTACTGTGAATGATAAAACAAAAATTATGAGCCTTCACCAACTTTTTTAAAAACATCGCTCTTCAACCATGCAAACTCTATTAAAACGTTATAAAAACTTGTTATTGCTCCTCCATCTAGTTCCACTACTTACATTTTGTATCTTGCTATTATCTTGTATCTAAAGAGCTATTAGGCATGCAGAAAAAGGAGTGACTAAGTGTTTGCTAGCGTTCATATGCTTGTTCCATTTATTTTAAGTTTTCCTATCAGAAAACAAAATGGATCATCATGTCGTATTAACTAGGAATCAAAAGCTCATTCCCAATCAGGTATTTGAAGAAGTTTTCTAGATTAATTTCAAATAATAATGGATCACAATTTTAACTGTATACATTTAAACTACATTGGATTTTTCTTGCATTGTCTTTGCCCCTGGATTTCTGAATCACCCTGAAGCCTTTCTCGAGCGTAGAAAAAACTCGGATCAAAGAAAAACTTTGCACTGGTTGACAAAAAAAAAGAAAAAATATCTTGTTCTTAGCAATATTATTTCTAATCAACAAAAATAAGTAAACGCAAGATATAAATTCATGAGAATTCAAAAGAAAAACAGATTTATCTGCATTTAAAAATCTGTTGCTTTCTATTAAATCAAGCATCGAGTATTCTTGAGCGCATCGTAGTATTCCTGAGTGCATGTAAGCATCGTAGTGCTTATAGTTTAAGGTTTTTGGACAATGTAGATAGAGTAAGGTTGCCAGATTTCCCAGTATTATCCGAATTTGCCCGGATATTTAATATAAAATTAGGGAAAAGTACGATCCGGCCCGGTTGTCCGGATTTCGTTGGAAAAGTCCGGATTTTGCCCCGGTTTATTCTCATTCTCGTTCAACTAAAAAACAAAAGGTTTTGTAAAAACATTTTATTCATGCGTCCAAAACTAAATATTTTGAAGCCAGTATCATAAAAATAACCATGAAAGGTTTTTGAAAGCCTAAAACACGATTTAAAATCTGCTGTTAATTTTTTTTTTCAAATTTTGGTTTTCATTTTTTCATCTTCATTTTTAATGACTTATTCCTATTGGAAGGAAGTGTTTTTTTTCACTTGTCAAAATGGTCAAAACAGTCTTCCGAAAATCACTCGGAAGAAACGCTCATGATAGATTTCTAGTTGGAAACATTCAAAGCCGATTGCTGCTGCCTGTTGTTCCCTAGAGAATCGGCAGAGCGACAATGCGAAGTCAATGTAAACAAGATTCAAATGCGAGAGCGGACTCGCATCTAAGTCGATCTCTCAAGCTCACTACCTGGTGTATCAGAAGTGATTGAGACACTGACTGATACAAGATCCAATTCGAAAATCCACTCACTCACTCACTCAAACTCAATCAATGCGGCCTTGCATCGGTTCATACTGCCTGCGTACTTTCTGGCAAAGCGGCAGAAACATATGTTCATACGTACTGCCTGCGTGTTTGAATGACTATTTTAATCCTCCCCAACAACAGCAACAACAAAGCAAGATGTATCAGGCAGACAGCATTCGATCATCGATCAGTAAACGAGTGAGTGAGTGAGTGATTGAGCAAGAAAAGTTATTGACTGAAAAAAGAAATTGAAAATCAGGTAGCTCCTCACTCAGTTGAGAATTCCAACTGGAGAAGAAACGTCTCTCTTTCAAATTTTATTTCTTTGATTCTCGGAGCAACGCTGTCGAACACAATCTTTGCCCCACTGGGAGATAAACCAACCGACAATTTAGGTTTTGCTT